>NC_069501.1:355547190-355757190 GCF_027579735.1 Bombina bombina
TACCAGTCTTGACAGGAGAGGGTCTACCGCTCACTTTTTGTCAGACTCGTAATAACGGCACTATGCAAGTCCCATTGAAAAAAGAGGATACGCAATTTACGTAACTGGATTTGCGGTATTTCCAAGTCTGGCCAAAAAAGTGTGCGGTAGACCTGTACCTGCAAGACTCGTAATACCAGCGGGTGTTAAAAAGCAGCGTTAGGACCTCTTAACGCTGCTTTTTAAACCTAACGCAGAACTCGTAATCTAGCCGAATATGTTTAAAGTTTGAAACAAAAATCTTGAGAGCGCCCTTTTTACAAATACTCACACACACATATATATATATATATATATATATATATATATACACAGTATATAAATATATATATATATATGTGCAGAGATATATATATATATATATATAGAAATATCTATTTTTATCTTTTGCTCTCTCTCCCCTCTCTTTTGTTCTCTCTCCCATCTCTTTTGCTCTCTCTCCCTTCTCTTTTGCACTCTCCCCCCTCTCTTTTAGTCTCTCCCCCCTCTTTTGCTCTCTCTCCCCTCTCTTTTGCTCTCTCTCCGTTCTCTTTTGCTCTCTCCCCCCTCTCTTTTGCTCTCTCTCCTCCCTCTTTCTCTCTCCCCGTCTCTCTTTTGCTCTCACTCCCCTCTCTTTTGCTCTCTCCCTACTATCTTTTGCTCTCTGTCTCCTCTCTTTTGCTTTCTCTACCCCCCTTTGCTCTCTCTCCCCTCTCTTTTGCTCTCCCTCCCCCCTCTTTTGCTCTCTCTCCCTTTCTATTGCTCTCTCTCTCCTCTCTTTTGCTCTCTCTCCCAGCTCTCTTGCTCTCTCTCCCCGCTCTTCTGCTCTCTCTCCCTTTCTTTTGCTTTGTCTCTTCCCCCTCTCTTTTGCTCTCTGTCTCCTCTCTTTTGCTTTCTCTCTCCCCCCTCTTTTGCTCTCTCTCTCCCCTCTTTTGCTCTCTCTCCCCTCTCTTTTGCTCTCTCTCCCCTCTCTTTTGCTCTCTCTCCCTTCTCTTTTGCTCTCTTTCCCCTCTCGTTTGCTCTCTCTCCCTTCTCTTTTGCTCTCTCCCCCCCTCTCTTTTGCTCTCTCCCACCTCTTTTGCTCTCACCCCCCTCTTTTGCTCTCTCCCCATCTCTTTTTTGCTCTCACTCCCTCTCTTTTGATCTCTTTTCCCTCTCTTTTGCTCTCTCCCCCCCTCTCTTTTGCTCTCTGTCTCCTCCCTTTTGCTTTCCCTCTCCCCAATCTTTTGCTCTTTCTCTCCCTCTATTTGCTCTCTCTCCCCTCTCTTTTCCTCTCTCCCCCTCTTCTCTTTTCCTCTCTCCCCCTCTCTTTTGCTTTCTCTCCCCCTCTTTTGCTATCTCCCCGTCTATCTTTTGCTCTCACTCCCCTCTCTTTTGCTCTCTCTTCCCTCTCTTTTGCTCTCTCCCCCCTATCTTTTGCTCTCTGTCTCCTCTCTTTTGCTTTCTCTATCCCCCATCTTTTGATCTATCTCTCTCCGCTCTTTTGCTCTCTCTCCCCCCTCTTTTGCTCTCTCTCCCCCCTCTTTTGCTCTTTCTTCCCCTCACTTTTGCTCTCTCTCCCTTCTTTTTTGTTCTCTCTCTCTTCTCTTTTGTTCTCTATCCCTTCTCTTTTGCTCCCCCCTCTCTTTTGCTCTCTCTCCCCCCTCTTTTGCTCAATCCCTGTATCTCTTTTTCTCTCACTCCCCTCTCTTTTGTTCTCTCTTCGATCTCTTTTGCTCTTTCCCCCCTCTCTTTTGCTCTCTCTTCCCTCTCTTTTGCTCTTTCCCCCTCTCTTTTGCTCTCTATCTCCTCTCTTTTGCTCTCTCTCCCCTCTCTTTTGCTCTCTCTCCCTTCTCTTTTGTTCTCTCTCCCTTCTCTTTTGCTCTCTCCCCCCCCTCTTTTGCTCTCCTTCCCTTCTCTTTTGCTCTCTCTCCCCCTCTCTGTTGCTCTCTCTTCCCCCTCCTCTCTGTTGCTTGCTCTCTCTCTCACGGCCATGGCCGCTCCTGCCTGGCCCTGCCCCGTCACATTTGGCCCTGCCCCCATCATGCCTGGCTGGCCCCGTCCTCATCATGTCTACAGTTCTCACAGCTGACAGGTCAGTTTATTAAAGGCCAGGTGTGTCCTTGCACAGTCTCTACTGCGCATGACAGCTTTGGACAAACAAACTTGGCCTTTTATATCATAGGATTGTAATCCAGATGTAGAGATTTTAGCGAATATCCCAAAGCTTGCCTATACCCGTCCACCAAATATAAGAGATAAATTGGTGAGAGCGGACATAGATAGCCTTAAGAGAAATAATACTGGCTACTTGGCAAGTCAAAAGAAGGGTTGTTTCCCTTGCTGGGGCTGCTCTATTTGTGACAGCCTAGTCAAGGTTGACAGTTTTTTCCATCCTTACACAGGCCAAAAATATGGAATCAATGGATACTTTACCTGTAATGCTAGCTTTGTGGTATACTTAATTTAATGCCCATGTGTCATATATATATCGGCAAGACAACCCAAAGGGCATGGGATAGAATAGTGCAGTACAAATTTAGCATTAGAAGAAAAATCATGGAGACGCCTGTAGCATGCCACTTTTTTGGAGGCAGGTCATTCAATCGCACAATTGAGGTTCCAAATTACAGATTGGGAACCTCCCCCTAGAAGTGGTCAGAATAGGGAGTTTCTCTTAAAGAAGAGGGAAATGCTATGGATACATAAACATAAAGCATTGACCCCTAAGGGGATCAACAGAGATTATAATTTGAACCAATGTTTGTAAAAATGGCTGTTTTCAATAATAATCTGTATATATTTTTTATGTGTTATGTAGTTATGAATTTGTTACTAATAGGGGACAATATACTCCTTATGAATGATGATGTCACAATGATGTGGGAGGAGTTACACCTGTGTAAAGGTATTTAAGGCGATGTGCTGCATTATACTACAGACATGACTAAGGGTTAACAGCCCGACACTTTGTCTTGCTACTTTTTTTACCTAATACTGATATAAGAGAATAAAGAAGTTATGCTGATTTAATTGGTGGTGCTGCCTTTTCTTGGACTTTAATAATAGAAATCTTGTCATTTTTAAAAAAAAAAAAAACTATTTATAGATTGTAAACATTCGCCTAGATTACGAGTTTTGTCGGTAAGGCTGTGCGGTGCTAACGAACAGTTTTCCCTCACCGCTCACTTACAGTAACGCTGGTATTACGGGTTTTTAGAAACCCGGCGTTAGCCGCAAAAAAGTGAGCGTAGAGCAAAATTTAGCTCCACATCTCACCTCAATACCTCAATATCTCACCTCAATACCAGCGCTGCATACGTTAGTGGTAAGCAGGTAAAACGTGCTTGTGCACGATTTCCCCATAGGAATCAATGGGGGAGAGCCGGCTGAATAAAAAACCTAACACCTGCAAAAAATCAGCGTAAAGCTCCTAACGCAGCCCCATTGATTCCTATGGGGAAATATTTTTATGTCTACACCTAACACCCTAACATGAACCCCGAGTCTAAACACCCCTAATTTTACACTTATTAACCCCTAATCTGCCGCCCCCAACATTGCCGACACCTGGATTAAAATATTAACCCCTAATCTGCTGCCACAACATTGCCAAACCCTACATTATATTTATTAACCCCTAATCTGCCACCCCCAATGTCACTGCCACTATATTAAATTTATTAACCCCTAAACCCCTAAGTCTAACCCTAACCCTAACACCCCCCTAACTTAAATATAATTTAAATAAATCTAAATAAAATATCTATCATTAACTAAATTATTCCTATTTAAAACTAAATACTTACCTATAAAATAAACCCTAAGATAGCTACAATATAACTAATTGTTATAACTAATAACATTGTAGCTATCTTAGGGTTTATTTTTATTTTACAGGCAACTTTGTATTTATTTTAACAAGGTACAATAGTTATTAAATAGTTATTAACTATTTAATAGCTACCTAGTTAAAATAAATTCAAATTTACCTGTAAAATAAATCCTAACCTAAGTTACAATTACACCTAACACTACACTATAATTAAATGAATTACCTAAACTAACTACAATTAAATACAATTGAAAAAAATAACCAATCCAATCACCAATAGGATTGAAGTTCAATCCTATTGGCTGATTGCATCAGCCAATAGGATTTTTTCTACCTTAATTCCGATTGGCTAATAGAATTCTATCAGCCAATCGGAATTCAAGGGACGCCATCTTGGATGACGTCATTTAAAGGAACCTTCATTCTTCAGTTGGACTTCATTGGAAGAGGATGCTCCGCGTCTGATATCTTGAAGATGGACCCGCTCCGCGCCGGATGAATGAAGATAGAAGATGCCACCTGGATGAAGACTTCTGCCTGTCTGGAGGACCACTTTGCCCGGCTTTGTTGAGGACTTCGGCCCGGCTGGGTGAAGACATCTCAAGGAAGGGTGATCTTCAAGGGGTTAGTGTTAGGTTTTATTAAGGGGGGATTGCGTGGGTTTTAGAGTAGGGTTGGGTGTGTGGGTGGTGGTTTTTAATGTTGGGGGTATTGTACTTTTTTTCACAGGTAAAAGAGCTGATTACTTTGGGGCAATGCCCCGCAAAAGGCCCTTTTAAGGGCTATTTGTAATTTAGTATAGGGTAGGGCTCTTTATTATTTTGGGGGGCTTTTTTATTTTAGATTAGGTGTAATTAGTTTAAAAAACTTGTAATTATTTTATTATTTTCTGTAATTTAGTGGGGGGTTTCGTACTTTAGATAATTTTTTTCAATTGTATTTAATTGTAGTTAGTTTAGGTAATTAATTTAATTATAGTGTAGTGTTAGGTGTAATTGTAACTTAGGTTATGATTTATTTCACAGGTAAATTTTAATTTATTTTAATTAGGTAGCTATTAAATAGTTAATAACTATTTAATAACTATTGTACCTAGTTAAAATAAATACAAAGTTACCTGTAAAATAAAAATAGACCCTAAGCTAGATACAATGTAACTATTAGTTATATTGTAGCTAGCTTAGGGTTTATTTTATAGGTAAGTATTTAGTTTTAAATAGGAATTATTTAGTGAATTGTAGTAATTTTATTTAGATTTATTTAAATTATATTTAAGTTAGGGGGTGTTAGAGTTAGACTTAGATTTAGGGGTTAATACATTTAATATAGTTGCGGCAGCTTTGGGGGCGGCAGATTAGGGGTTAATAAATGTAGGTATGTGTCGGCGATGTTAGGGACGTCAGATTAGGGGTTAATAAAATTAAACTAGTGTTTGCGATGCGGGAGTGCGGCAGTTTAGGGGTTAATGTATATTTTATAGTGGTGATGTCCGGTTTGGCAGAGAGTTTTATGCTACGGCGTTAGCCCATAAAACTCTTAACTACTGACTTTTAAATGCGGTACCCAGTCTTGACAGGAGAGGCTGTAAGGCTCACTTTTTTGCAGACTCGTAATACCGGCGTTATGCAAGTCCCATTGAAAATATAGGATACGCAATTGACATAAGTGCATTTGCGGTATTTACGCGTCTGACCGAAAAAGTGAGCCTGTCATTTCAAGACCCGTAATACCAGCGTTAGGAAAAAAGCAGCATTGGGACATCTCAACACTGCTTTTTAAGGCTAACGCAAGACTCGTAATCTAGGTGATAGTAAATCCCACAATTGTAAATGTGAAAAGTTTCTAAAACCAAAAAACATGCCAAATTAAATAACCTGATTTTTTTTTACAATAAACAAAGTTAGTGAAAATATATAAGTAATTTTACAATGTAATGCATATAAACATCACACCATATAAACATGTACAGTAAACCCATAATGCCCCAGATCAATTAGATTTATTATTTAAGTGATTGTTTTTTTTTACCGATGAGGCATTAACAATGGTCATAGCACTACGTAGTGAAGATACGATACATAGTGAACAATACACGTAAGGGAAGGTGAATGTTTTCACACATACATTTCTGTCCACTCTTTCATCAGCAAGATGAATATTTTTAAAAATGTTCATCATTTGCTGTGAAAATTAGTTTGCACAAACATTATGACTATGTCAGATTTAGCAATTTAGATCAATCTACCCGCATTTTGCTCCCAAAAATGGCTTTTGTATTTCCGGCCAAATCGGTATTTGAATTTCTCGAGTGATTACAATGCATAATTGATTCTTTATTAAAAGCATGTAGCCACAAACACCTTTATAACAGAAAAGCTCCCAGAAAGGCTTTTTGTGTGTTAAAGGGATACTAACCCCAATTTTTTTTTCTTTCATGATTCAGATAGAGCATGCAATTTTAAGCAACTTTCTAATTTACTCCTATTATCCATTTTTCTTTGTTCTCATGTTATCTTGATTTGAAAAAGCAGTAATGAAAGGTTAGGAGTCAGCCCATTTTTAGTTCAGCACCTGGGTAGCGCTTGCTAATTGGTTTTCTACATTTAGCCACAAATCAGCAAGTGCTACCCAGATGCTGAACAAAAAATGGGCTGGCTCTAAAGCTTACAGTACTGCGAGTAATAAGAGGTATTTTGCAGCTCTTTGCTAGTTGAAAGTAAACACTATTAAATATATATATATATATATATATATATATATATATACATACATATTTAATAAAAATTAGTACATTATTTTCAATGTGGAGAACATAGGAATATAAAATATGTGTAAAGTGCAATATAAAATATGCGTAAAGCGGTTGGGTTAGTGCACATGAAGAATTGCTATCTTTAATGAGCGTTATTGAAATATTAACTATAAAATATTTTTAAAAATTAATACAAATTATTTAAATAAATATATTCTATTGATTATTTAGAATAATAAACAGTATATATAAAAATTTAAAAATATTTTTTATTATTTTGTTTTAATATTTTAATATTTAATATTACAATAACGCGCATTGAAGATAGTCCTAAATTGCAAATGCGCATAATGCATCTCTGTAATGAGAAGGGGTGTGGTCTAATGACATCAACACCCTATATCAGGTGTGCATAATTATTAGGCAACTTCCTTTCCTTTGGCAAAATGGGTCAAAAGAAGGACTTGACAGGCTCAGAAAAGTCAAAAATAGTGAGATATCTTGCAGAGTGATGCAGCACTCTTAAAATTGCAAAGGTTCTGAAGCGTGATCATCGAACAATCAAGCGTTTCATTCAAAATAGTCAACATGGTCGCAAGAAGCGTGTGGAAAAACCAAGGCGCAAAATAACTGCCCATGAACTGAGAAAAGTCAAGCGTGCAGCTGCCAAGATGCCACTTGCCACCAGTTTGGCCATATTTCAGAGCTGCAACATCACTGGAGTGCCCAAAAGCACAAAGTGTGCAATACTCAGAGACATGGCCAAGGTAAGAAAGGCTGAAAGACGACCACCACTGAACAAGACACACAAGCTGAAACGTCAAGACTGGGCCAAGAAATATCTCAAGACTGATTTTTCTAAGGTTTTATGGACTGATGAAATGAGAGTGAGTCTTGATGGGCCAGATGGATGGGCCCGTGGCTGGATTGGTAAAGGGCAGAGAGCTCCAGTCCGACTCAGACGCCAGCAAGGTGGAGGTGGAGTACTGGTTTGGGCTGGTATCATCAAAGATGAGCTTGGGGGGCCTTTTCGGGTTGAGGATGGAGTCAAGCTCAACTCCCAGTCCTACTGCCAGTTTCTGGAAGACACCTTCTTCAAGCAGTGGTACAGGAAGAAGTCTGCATCCTTCAAGAAAAACATGATTTTCATGCAGGACAATGCTCCATCACACGCGTCCAAGTACTCCACAGCGTGGCTGGCAAGAAAGGGTATAAAAGAAGAAAATCTAATGACATGGCTTCCTTGTTCACCTGATCTGAACCCCATTGAGAACCTGTGGTCCATCATCAAATGTGAGATTTACAAGGAGGGAAAACAGTACACCTCTCTGAACAGTGTCTGGGAGGCTGTGGTTGCTGCTGCACGCAATGTTGATGGTGAACAGATCAAAACACTGACAGAATCCATGGATGGCAGGCTTTTGAGTGTCCTTGCAAAGAAAGGTGGCTATATTGGTCACTGATTTGTTTTTGTTTTGATTTTGAATGTCAGAAATGTATATTTGTGAATGTTGAGATGTTATATTGGTTTCACTGGTAAAAATAAATAATTGAAATGGGTATATATTTGTTTTTTGTTAAGTTGCCTAATAATTATGCACAGTAATAGTCACCTGCACACACAGATATCCCCCTAAAATAGCTATAACTAAAAACAAACTAAAAACTACTTCCAAAACTATTCAGCTTTGATATTAATGAGTTTTTTGGGTTCATTGAGAACATGGTTGTTGTTCAATAATAAAATTAATCCCCAAAAATACAACTTGCCTAATAATTCTGCACTCCCTGTATATATATAAAATAAATAAAACAATAAAGAGGACATTATCCTGTAAGTGTAGAACATAGGAATGAGAAATATGTACTATATATATATATATATATATATATACTGTTTATGAACATTTGCACCCTTTTCAGTCAAATACCTTTAAACATGAAAAATCATTTTTATTCACTATTAAAATTTAATAATGTGTTTAACCGTGTGTATAGTGTAAATATTTTACTTTCCAATATTCTTCAGCTAAAATGGTATTTAAAATATATATATATATATATATATATATATATATATATATATATATATATATATATATCATGTTCGGATGAGCAGGTTCTGGGGTATGGAGCTTCTGCAAGGTGGTGGCAGGCTTAGGGCTGTCTTGAATACTTAAAGGTGCCAGTGGTATGTGCCTGGAATTACCCCTATTAGTTATGTTTAGGAAACAGACAAGCAAGTAAGTTTATTGCACAGAAACTGGAGACTTGGAGGCTGGAAGCAGGGTAAGTGAGCAGGCAAGCCCACACCAGAACTGAAGTCTGAGGTAATGGGCGGCCTTAGCTTCTTCATACACTTGAAGGTCTTCTTTCCTGACCAGAGTCCTGTCAGAAGCAAGAATACAATTAGGGGGTATTATTTTGGCTGAAATGCCCTTCTGAAGAAGATCATGGCAGAGAGCTGCAATAACGGTGCCTTGAGATTTAGATTTTATTCTGGGTCTGCAGCATCTAGGCAGATTACTTGGATTCCATCTCCAGACTACAGTTTGTGACTCTGACTCTTCCGAGTCTGAATATTCATAAATTGTAGAGAATCCAGCTGAATCCTCCTCCTCAGTGCCAGATGATATTGTGAGTAGTAAGATACCAGCTAGGACTGGTGATACAGAATTCACAGGGTTCATTACGTTCAAGGAAATAGATAAACTGGATTCCTGCGGGTGACTGGGTGTACTGGAATCCTGCTGGAGACTGGGTGTACTGGAATCCCGCTGGAGAGAGGGTACAGAGACTTCAAAGAGAGAAGCAGAGTCAGATTTGATGACAGAACTGCTAGTTTCATCTGGGAGTTTTTGCTCCAGGATAGTATTTATCCATACTTCTGCCATTTTTGTTGTTGTTGGCAGCCACCACAGCAGACAAAGCAGGACAAGGAGCTGGGAACACTTGAGCATATCTCTTAGGAGGTCTCACTGGACAATAGGAGAAGACATGACTGGAGCCTCCACAATAGAAACAGAGTCCTTAAAGTTATCCTTCTTGTAATCTCCATAGCTGAGAGGGTCACTTTGGCAGCTTTGGTGTTACCCTCTACAGTAGTTTTGGAAGTTCTCCATTTACATGTCACAGAGGCTGTCCTGGGAGGATCAGAGGATGTCAAAACTGAGGGAGACTTCTCTAGAGTATATTTGCTAAATCATTTTTGCAAAAAGTCTCTCTGCGTGTGAATTAGAGCCTGAATGCTTGTGGATGGGAATGTTATAAATTGCACCTTATCAGGTAGATCTTCAAAAAATTACTGCATTAGCTGTGCCATGTTTGTCACCTGTTCAAGTAGGGCTCTCAAAAGTGGTACCACCTCTGCAAGCTCTGATGTATGCCTCTGACATACTGTCACGCTCGGATGAGCAGGTTCTGGGATATGGAGCTTATGCAAGATGGTGGCAGGCTTAGGACTGTCTTGAATACTTAAAGGGGCCAGCGGTATGTGCTTCTTTCTGATAAACCCCTATTAGGCATGTTTAAGAAACTGATAAGCAAGTAAGTTTATTGCAAAGAAACTGGAGACTTGGAGGCTGGAAGCAGGGTAAGTAAGCAGGCAAGCCCACACCAGAACTGGAGTCTGAGGTAATGCCCATGATAGGGCCAGGAACAGGAATGCAAACTTAGGCTTAACACAGGAGGTGCCCAATGGAGGCCAAGACTGGAGACACAGATACTGCTGTGACAGTCAGGAGACACAGATACTGCTGTGACAGTCAGGAGAGACAGATACTGCTGTGACAGTCAGGAGACACAGATACTGCTGTGACAGTCAGGAGACACAGATACTGCTGTGACAGTCAGAAGACACAGATACTGCTGTGACAGTCAGAAGACACAGGATACACAGATACTGCTGTGACAGTCAGAAGACACAGGATACACAGATACTGCTGTGGCAGCCAGAAGACACAGGGTACACAGGTACTGCTGTGACAGCCAGAAGACACAGGGTACACAGGTACTGCTGTGACAGCCAGAAGACACAGGTACTGCTGTGACAGCCAGAAGACACAGGATACACAGGTACTGCTGTGACAGCCAGAAGACACAGGATACACAGGTACTGCTGTGACAGCCAGAAGACACAGGATACACAGGTACTGCTGTGACAGCCAGAAGACTACGGTACTGTTGGGATAGGCAGGAGACTCAGGATACTCTGGTACTGTTGGGATAGGCAGGAGACTCAGGATACACAGGTACTGCTGGGACAGGCAGGAGACACATGATACACAGGTACTGCTGGGACAGGCAGGAGACACAAGATACAGAGAGGATAGTCAGGAGACAAGCCAAGGGTCAGATACCTGAGAGCAGTCAGAACAGTCACCAAATTCAGGGAAAATCCAATAGAATAGACAGGGTACAAGGCCAGGTTTGGTAAAAACAAAAGCAGTCCAATCTATCATCAAAACCAAGGGAGATCCAAAAGGGTAGTCAGAGAAAAAGCCAGGTTCAGGAAACAAACAGGAAATACAGGCACCACAGGCAAGGTCAGAGGCACAGGATGAATCCTTATGTCAGAGCAGGAAGTGGATTGTAAAGCAGCCTTTTATAGGGGAGCTGATTGCAAAACTACCTGCAGCTGACAAGCAGGTGGAGCCAGAGAGCAATCCTCTGCAGGTAACAGGTCTTCAAAAACTTCAGGCAAACACAAAGCCCTCTAGTGGTGCAGGAATAGAGAAAAAGGCTTGGAACCAGAGACCCAGATTCAAATCCGGACACGGCTGTGACAATATTATTGAAAAGAGAAGCTGGAATGGACGTAGTGCTTCAAAGAGGTTTATTAAGCTGTGCTCAATTCAGCAGTCAAATACAGAATGGTCTCACGTGTTTCGCACATGCATTTCATCATATCATATAAGTATATATCAGTACCTATATATAATCATATTTGTATAGATATAAATTTTACCAAAAAATCATTATATATATATATATATATATATATATATATATATATATATATATACAAATATTTAAAAATAAATAGAACATATTCTATGTGAAGAACATTGGAATGTGAAATATTCATAATTTATGTCGGTTTGGGCACACTTGAATAAACATGGTCAGGTTAGGGCATGAGTATTGGCATTAGAATTTTTGCATTTTCGCGACCCATAGAAATCTAAGGGAGAAGTTAGCGCGGTTTCGATAATTATTTATGTTTTCGCATGCACACAAACTTTTTACTTTCAACTTAATATTAGCGTAACCCCAACGCATGCAAAAAAACTCACCTAGTGTAGTTTATGCTTGAAGAAGAGCACTAAATTGCACTGCACTCGTAATCAAACCCAGAGTCTTTCAAAGTGCTTGCTCCTACATTATTGAAATCAGGGTTATGAGGGAGAGTTCAAGTTTACAATTTCAATAATGTCCAAAATCCCTTTCCGATGACTTATCAGGTGCCTCAAAAAGGTGTAAAAAAAGTCACTTTAAAATAGATTGAGATCACCAAGGGGAGATAGAGTTTTTAGCAAGGATCTGAAAACACGTTTGCAAGTGCAGGAAAGAGCTAAAAAGACAATATTGTAATTGCATTGAATAAAAAATTAGCCATTTCATCCAGAAAAAGAGCGGAAAGGCCTCAGCCAATACCTAAATGTTATGTAAACATCTTTTGAAAATCTAATTGCTCATATTAAAAAGTCACTTGAAAATGATTAGAATAGATTAGGATTATGGTGGATTTATTTTCTGTTGCCTCTTTATGAATAATTTGGACCAATCTCTTTGAAAAGAAAAAGACAAACATAATTCAACTGTTGTTGCTACTCCCCACATTTGTTGTACAGTATTTCCTTTTTGATATTCATTAAATAAAGCTGGATTATGTCAAGAAAAAAAAAGTAACTTGAAAATGGAATAGGGCTTTTAGCGAGGATCCAAAAACACGTCTGTGAGTGTGGGAAATAGACAAAATACGTTATTGTGATTAAAAAGAATTGCCTTTCCGCCCAGAAAAGGCAGAACCAATAGATTTTGATCAAGGTTTATATGTTATGTAAATATCTTTTGAAACTATGCCCCTTCCCGCTGCTGAGATTCATATTCATTAGCAATGTGTTTGGAATGTTCTACGGTAGAGAGGCTTATACTTTCCTATGGAAACAGCACCACCAATCGTCGGTACAAGATTAACCCCACTTTGTTTTAGAACATTTCATCTGGTGTGAGACAGAAATAAACATTTCTCATCATACACAGAAGTCCTTTAAACATCAGACCCTATATCTTATTCTGTGAAAATTATTTTATATATTTTAATAAAAAGAAAGATGACGTCATAAGTATTATACACTAATTATAGAAAGATTGTTAAAGTGTTGGTGTTTTATTATTAAAATATGGTAATTCTTTATATATGAACACCAGCTTATTTGTTTATTGAAATATATAATAATCATAATTAGATACCTAAACTGCACTATAATTTTTCACTTAAATCAGGCTTCTACACTCCATCAAAGCCAATGGTTAGCAGGCATAGAGGATCATACTGCATCATTCTAACCATATGCAAATCTTGCCATTTTATTACAAGCTTCTTTTTATAATTATCCACTGTAGAGCCGACAGACCTGGTTTGTAGAGGAGGGAGCTTTTTGGTGTCAGTAATAAATGGTATAAGCCTTGGCTCAGCTGTTGCTTAATGATTGCATCTTGTATTATGCATACCCTGGTGAGCTAAACATAGTTACGCTTCACTGACACGTACAAAGAAGTTTTTTTACTCGTTATTGCAGAATTAAAATCCTTATCCTTGTACCTCACACATGCTGCTTCAAACCGTGGAAGTTTTTGGCTTATAAAAGATTTGTAGCTGTTAGAGTCTGTTGTACATTTTAGTAAAAGCAGTTTTATGTTAGATTATAAGATAAGAAAGATTTAAAAAAAAAAATAACCTCAGATTTTCTCTGAAATCATTTGAAGATGTTTTAATATGTGAATGAACTCTGTAATGAGGATGAATAATATAATTCAAATGTAAAATTAAAATGCCAAATGGATTGTAGAGAAAAAGCAACTGTCACCCAAGTAAACTATTATTTAACAAGAGACAAATGAATTTAACAGGGAACAGACACAGTTTAGTAGCTTGTTCTGTCTGATGGTGGCTACCAATGGATAAACTGCGTCTCCCTGCAGATCACCAAGTTTGCTTGTGAGTCAGAGGAAAACGTTTAAGAGCCACAGATTATTTTTCTTATTTCTCTGTATATTGGTACAGAGATACTTAAAATGCAACTACTATTTGTATTTTCAAATTCGATATCTTTATAAAGTGCATGTAATCACTGTGGGTATGGTGATGTCCTATTTGGTTTTCTATAAGTAGGAGAGGGCTTCTTGCAAAACAACTATTTACACCTCACTTTAATTAATGTAGTATGGTACCCCTCTTTTAAAGGTAAAGTTCTATTTTGTAAGAGGAGTCACATGCCCCTCAAACACACAGGTGATCCACATGGTAATGGATAAAAATTGAGCAACTACGCTCCAGAGAAGCCCCTTTCACTACCCCAATCACTCCCTTTTGTAAGTCATCATGGATACGGAATCCATTAATTTTTATAGTTTTCATATGTCTAGATATTTTCTATAATTTACAACATTCTAGTGATTTTATTATTTCAAACAGTATATTTCCTATTCAGTTGGAATCAAGAAAGTCTTGCTTACAAATAATCCATAGTCTAAATAATCCATAAAATATATATATATGTGTGTGTATATATATATATATGTATATATATATATATATATATATATATATATAGTTTACATGAATGATTGGCACCATAATTAGTAAGATCCAGTTAATACATGTGTGTGTGTGTGTATATATATATATATATATATATATATATATATATATATATATATATATATATATATATAGTTTACATGAATGATTGGCACCAGAATTAGTAAGATCCAGTTAATACATACTTGCTATTATTAGGACCAGGGCAAGTATGCAGTGCAACAGAGGTATGTCAAAATTAAATATTTACCAATAAAGGAGAATGGTTAAACCAACAGTAAGAGGCAATAAAGATATTATTCCCCCCACTGGAGGTTTAAAAGTATACCCTTGTCTGGCACAAACTATTGATGGTCATATTAATAAAATTAGTGAGAATACCATAGTGAATGCATTAAACACACCATTTAATAGTATAGCAAATACATAATTGCTTATCATAATCATTCCTTTACATCAATAAATATGGTAATATAAGACACTTCTGCAGTATCAAAAAATAATAACAAAATTCACAGCAGAAAATAAAGGGTACCCTTTAGGAAAAAATATATGTTATTATATGTTATCATTCTTAAACTACACATCCATAGGTGTCAGGGAAAGTCCTTAATGCAGCTGAAAACGCCCAATTAGTAAGCAAGCAGGTAAGGTAGCTGTTAAATCAGTCTCCCCCAAAGCTGATGTCTCAGTCTATTGCAAGATAGAAGCTTAGGTTTAGGCAGGGTAAGTATGTCGGCACATATTGTTCTCACCATATGTTATAAACTGGCGATCAGTTTGTCCGTGGTTGTCCGTGACTTAGGCTGAACATGTGACTTACCCTCCTGATGTCTTCCCATACAGCTCCGTTTCACAGTTGATGATGGGGGGTCGGTTGCTAATTAAACAAACCTTACACTTACCAGTTTCTTTGTGGGTCATGAATGCTGCAAAAGCATATCCTCTGTAAAGTCACCGGGATCCAATGTTTGCAGCTTGTCCGGTGTCTGCTATGAAAAAAGCGTAGCTGCCTTTCTGCTGTGAATTTTGTTATTATTATTTTTTGATACCGCTGAAGTGGCTTATATTACCATATTTTTTTATGTAAAGGAATGATTATGATAAGCAATTATGTATTTGCTATACTATTAAATGGTGTGTTTAATGCATTCACTGTGGTATTCTCACTAATTTTATTAATATGACCATCAATAGTTTGTGCCAGACGAGGGTATACTTTTAAACCTCCAGTGGGGGGGAATAATATCTTTATTGCCTCTTACTGTTGGTTTAACTAGTCTCCTTTATTGGTATATATACAGTATACACATATATATATATATATATATATATATATATATATATATATATATATATATGTGTGTGTGTGTGTGTGTGTGTTAAAGTGTCTTTAATTTTTTTTAATAATTATTAATTGTTTTTAATATTTTATATGTAATATTTCAATATTCACGGTGTTAGACCTAAATCACAAAACACAAATCGCGATACACATTTTTTATATTCCTATGTTCTTCATAAGAATAAGATAATGCAATTTTTTAAAGTAAATATATATTTATATATATATATATATATCTGATAATGTTAATATAAAATAGATATCTATACATATACAGTGGGGCAAAAAAGTATTTAGTCAGCGACCAATTGTGCAAGTTCTCCCACTTAAGAAGATGAGAGAGGCCTGTAATTTTCATCATAGGTATACCTCAACTATGAGAGACAAAATGTGGAAACAAATCCAGACAATCTCATTGTCTGATTTGGAAAGAATTTATTTGCATATTATGGTGGAAAATAAGTATTTGGTCAATATCAAAAGTTAATCTCAATACTTTGTTATATATCCTTTGTTTGCAATGACAGAGGTCAAACATTTTCTGTAAGTCTTCACAAGGTTGTCACACACTGTTGCTGGTATGTTGGCCCATTCCTGCATGCAGATCTCCTCTAGAGCAGTGATGTTTTGGGGCTGTCGCTGGGCAACACGGACTTTCAACTCCCTCCAAAGGTTTTCTATGGGGTTGAGATCTGGAGACTGGCTAGGCCACTCCAGGACCTTGAAATGCTTCTTACAAAGCCACTCCTTTGTTGCCCGGGTGGTGTGTTTGGGATCATTGTCATGCTGAAAGACCCAGCCACGTTTCATCTTCAATGCCCTTGCTGATGGAAGGAGGTTTGCACTCAAAATCTCACGATACATGGCCCCATTCAATCTTTCATGTACACGGATCAGTCGTCCTTTTCCCTTTGCAGAGAAACAGCCCCAAAGCATGATGTTGCCACCCCCATGCTTCACAGTAGGTATGGTGTTCTTTGGTTGCAACTCAGCATTCTCTCTCCTCCAAACACGACGAGTTGTGTTTCTGCCAAACAGTTCTACTTTGGTTTCATCTGACCATATGACATTCTCCCAATCCGCTTCTGGATCATCCAAATGCTCTCTAGCATACTTCAGATGGGCCTGGACATGTACTGGCTTAAGCAGGGGGACACGTCTGGCACAGCAGGATCTGAGTCCCTGGTGGCGTAGTGTGTTACTGATGGTAGCCTTTGTTACGTTGGTCCCAGCTCTCTGCAGGTCATTCACTAGGTCCCCCCGTGTGGTTCTGGGATGTTTGCTCAACGTTCTTGTGATCATTTTGACCCCACGGGGTGAGATCTTGCGTGGAGCCCCAGATCGAGAGAGATTATCAGTGGTCTTGTATGTCTTCCATTTTCTAATTATTGCACCCACAGTTGATTTCTTCACACCAAGCTGCTTGCCAATTGCAGATTCAGTCTTCCCAGCCTGGTGCAGGTCTACAATTTTGTTTCTGGTGTCCTTCGACAGCGCTTTGGTCTTCACCATAGTGGAGTTTGGAGTGTGACTGTTTGAGGTTGTGGACAGGTGTCTTTTATACTGATAACAAGTTCAAACAGGTGCCATTAATACAGGTAAAGAGTGGAGGACAGAGGAGCCTCTTAAAGAAGAAGATACAGGTTTGTGAGAGTCAGAAATCTTGCTTGTTTGTAGGTAACCAAATACTTATTTTCCACCATAATATGCAAGTAAATTCTTTCCAAATCAGACAATGTGATTGTCTGGATTTGTTTCCACATTTTGTCTCTCATAGTTGAGGTATACCTATGATTAAAATTACAGGCCTCTCTCATCTTCTTAAGTGGGAGAACTTGCACAATTGGTGGCTGACTAAATACTTTTTTGCCCCACTGTATATCTATATGAATAGATATACAGGTATAGGTATATATAGAAATGTATATTTACAATAAAAATGACATTATTCTGTATGTGAAGAACATTGCAGTGTTAAATATGTACAGTAAACAAACAGTAACACACATAAATACATATGCACACACATCTACACACACACATATATATACATGGAAATCTTCAAGTCAAAAGCACTCTCACCTAACCAGTCCTTTAGTGAATACCTCAAAACGTCACGCGAGTAAAACACTATGGCCTAGATTTAGAGTTTGACGTTAGCCGTCAAAACCAGCGTTAGAGGCTCCTAACGCTTGTTTTTTACGGACTCCGGTATTTAGAGTTCAGTTACGACACTCAAAAATCACCCAACGCACAAATCTCTACCGACAGCTCAAACCCAGTAGTTAACATCTACCGACAAATTAAACATCCACGAATCACAAAACAAATATTACACAAAGTACACTTACACTCATACAAACACTACACTATATTTATTTTTCAGATTTAATAATTTTTCATCAAAATACAAAGGATCAAAGTTGCGAGATCTCGGGTGTTAGAAAAAAAACAACACAAATCCATTTTCCCATTGACTTACATTGACACATGGGAAAAGACCCTCATATAGCTACATCTAACTAATAAGATTATCACAAACATACACTCATCGATGCATACAAACAATATATACCACATTACATACACAAACAAGTTATTTATTACAAAATGAACACGATTTAGTTACTTTTTCACACAAGCTCATGACGTCACTCACTTTACGAGGAAAACCAGTCTTTGAAAAAAATTTGTCTAAAATTTTGAGCCTCCATTGACTTCTATGGGGAAGACGTGCTTGTGCACGCGACAGACAGATTTCCCTAACGCACGCAAATAGCGTAGACAAAAAAACTCCAAATACCAGCGCTAGAAATAGGAAAAAAATACATGCTTTTCTGCGTTACACCCAGCTATGATAAATAGATCAAGAAATGACTATTTCCCTATGGTGGACGTATGAATTGTACTTATTGAATATTCACAACAGCATTAAATTGTTTCATACTTTTATATTACATCAACTACAAATCAACATCACTAGTAACAAACTTTTTTATAAAAAAAATCACATTTAAACGGACACCAAAATTATTTAAACTTTTCAGGATTCACAAACAGTACACAATGGGAAACACCTCTCACTTACCTTTATTATTGCATTTCATTTATTCAACTCATATGCTTGCAACAACTGCATATCTACATAGGCTTAACACATGATCAGTCATGGATGCACATACATTACTTTTAGCATTCACTCATACATGTGCATTCAAATGATGGGGGAAAAACACATTACATTCTCTCTAGGAATCACAAAACAGAACATATGGATTTTACTGTACTTTTAACATCATGATTCCATCACAATAAACCATTAGGAATTACGTACAAGAAGAACATCATTACACAAGATTACAGATGTCACTTTATGGGAAGGAACAACAGCCAGACCGCTATATAGAAGTCAGCATATGTGGGACACAATCACAATATATACGTACATGTACATAACACGCATCACCCATCACGCAACCACAAAGCACACATATAGATTTTATTCAGCACACAATAACAATGTAGCACAATACAACAACACAATGAGGATTTCAGAACTACATAGGCAGGTTAATAATATGATGATGTCATTAGAAGATTCAACCATACACATTACAGATTCACGACTGTACTGCCCCTTTCTGAACTTTAACACTCAATACTACAATACAACATATACGTAAATAACAGTTTGGAACAGTATTATTAGGGAGATTTGAATGGGACAATTAAGAAATATTGTCAGATCGCAAATCACTTATATATATAATACTACAGATGACAGCCGGAAGTTATTCAGTATTATTGCCATTTGAATGGGACGCATACAATATTGACAGCTCGGCAATCACTTATATACAATACTACAGATGGCAGACGGGAAGTTCGGAATTATTATTGCGATTTTAAAGGGACGCATACAATACTGACAGCTCGGCAATCACTTATATATGCAATACTACAGATGACAGCCGGAAGTTATTCAGCATTAGTGCGATTTTAAAGGGACACATACAATATTGACAGCTCGGCAATCACTTATATATATACAATACTACAGATGACAGCCGGAAGTTATTCAGTATTATTGAGATTTGAATGGGCCTGCAGGGGGACGCTCCGGTGCCGGAACCTATAGTGACGTCAGACGCCGACTCTGTTCGGCGGTCCTTTTCAAAATCTGTTTTGGACATATCTGCCTGAGGATCCGGTCCTGTACTGCGGCTGTGTTGCATACTTGGTGCACGAATTTACTTACTTGAATGTAAGTTGTTATGTTGAATATTTTTACTTGTTGTGACAAATAAATAATTCAAGGCTTCTTGCGCTTCTTGTACTCCTTTGCCCTAGTTAATCACTTATATATACAATACTACAGATGACAGCCGGAAGTTATTCAGTATTATTGAGATTTGAATGGGACGCATACAATATTGACAGCTCGGCAATCACTTATATATACAATACTACAGATGGCAGACGGGAAGTTCTGAATTATTATTGCGATTTTAAAGGGACGCATACAATATTGACATCTCGGCAATCACTTATATATACAATACGACAGATGGCAGACGGGAAGTTCTGAATTATTATTGCGATTTTAAAGGGACGCGTACAATATTGACAGCTCGCCAATCACTTATATACACAATACTACAGATGGCAGATGTTACTTTATCGTTTTCAAACAATATTGCAGCAACATTGATCGATCACATTCGATGCACATTATACACAACTATGCACTTTCATTCATGTTAGCCTGGACGTGTGCTTGTTACTATAAGATCGCGTTTAATAAATATTTATTACGCATATGAACAAACATTACAAACATGCACTGTATGTGTGATATTTTACACTTTCACATTGAGATTCATTGTGGGAAAACAACATTTCTGCAAACAACAAAAAAACGCCCACTGTGAAAACATTCGCGCCGCTCACATACAAACAAGTGAATACAATTAGCAATCATTACAAACTCACTACCATTGGACTAATTGTACTATAAATCCCCCAAACAACATGGCCAATGCATCACTTGTGATCCACATCAGATCAAGTGCATATCTTGTTACGCTGTTTTGAAAGATGGATGACGATGACATGGTAGACACTGCTGGTGCTGCTATTGGCGAACTAGCTGTTGATCGAATCAGGCAGCCTCGGCGGCTCAGACTGAGACGAAGGGGTCGTCTGGTTCGAGGTCCTCGTGTCTACAGGGTGAGACCCACCTTGGAAAACATGAGCGACTTTGAGGTTTATGATAAGTATTGGCTCAATCGCGAACAGCTCATTGGCCTTCACGATCTTCTTAAACCTCATTTGGAGCCACGTATAAGAATAAGGACTGCTGTTCCCGCCATGAGTAAGATGCTAAGTTGTCTATACGTCCTGGCCTCTGGGAGTTTTCAATCCGGAGAAATGTACATGCATGGCCTGGCTCAAGGTACATTCTCTGTGGTGTTTGATAACTTTCTGGACGCCATGGTACGTATCAGTAAGCAATACATAGGATTACCACAAAATGATGGTGATTGGAGGCGCCTGAAGCGGGAATTCTTTGATATTGCTCAATTGCCCAATGTCTTGGGAGCCATAGATTGTACCCACATTGCGCTGCGTGCTCCAATTGATGACTTGCCCTTCAGAAATCGCAAACATTTTCATAGCCTCAACGTGCAGTATGTTTGTGACGCACAGATGAGGATTATGCAATTTTGGAGGAGCTTGTCATGATGCCCGCATCCTCGCTCAGTCGTCCCTGTGGAGACCATTTGAGGAAAGACAAATGCCCCCTGGGTATCTCGTTGGTGAGTATTTGTGCACAACATGGTTAATTAGTTTGACAATTGCCACTGTAGTTTTAAAATGTTAGCGTAATGTTCAGCTATAGGATGCAATTTAACCATTTATGTTTTTTCAAGCAAATGTCTAGTTTTAGTTCAATGCAGATATGTAGCATGTCTTACCTTAAATGCTCAGATAGAGAATGCAATGTAACCATTTAGTTGCCATTTTACACAAGGTCTGGTTTAGGAGAAATACGCATATGTAGCATGTCTTAGCTGAAATGGGAAGATATTAGCTAATGCAATTTAACCATGTCATTGTCTCTTTCCGCTAATGTCTACTTTTAGTTCAATGCAGATATGTAGCATGTCTTACCTTAAATGCTCAGATAGAGAATGCAATGTAACCATTTAGTTGCCATTTTACACAAGGTCTGGTTTAGGAGAAATACACATATGTAGCATGTCTTAGCTGAAATGGGAAGATATTAGCTAATGCAATTTAACCATGTCATTGTCTCTTTCCGCTAATGTTTACTTTTAGTTCAATGCAGATATGTAGCATGTCTTACCTTAAATGCTCAGATAGAGAATGCAATGTAACCATTTAGTTGCCATTTTACACAAGGTCTGGTTTAGGAGAAATACGCATATGTAGCATGTCTTAGCTGAAATGGGAAGATATTAGCTAATGCAATTTAACCATGTCATTGTCTCTTTCCACTAATGTCTACTTTTAGTTCAATGCAGATATGTAGCATGTCTTACCTTAAATGCTCAGATAGAGAATGCAATGTAACCATTTAGTTGCCATTTTACACAAGGTCTGGTTTAGGAGAAATACGCATATGTAGCATGTCTTAGCTGAAATGGGAAGATATTAGCTAATGCAATTTAACCATGTCATTGTCTCTTTCTGCTAATGTCTAGTTTTAGTTCAATGCAGATATGTAGCATGTCTTACCTTAAATGCTCAGAGAATGCAATGTAACCATTTAGTGTGCATTTTACACAAGGTTTGGTTTAGGAGAAATACGCATATGTAGCATGTCTTAGCTGAAATGGGAAGATATTAGCTAATGCAATTTAACCATGTCATTGTCTCTTTCCGCTAATGTCTAGTTTTAGTTCAATGCAGATATGTAGCATGTCTTACCTTAAATGCTCAGATAGAGAATGCAATGTAACCATTTAGTTGCCATTTTACACAAGGTCTGGTTTAGGAGAAATACGCATATGTAGCATGTCTTAGCTGAAATGGGAAGATATTAGCTAATGCAATTTAACCATGTCATTGTCTCTTTCCGCTAATGTCTAGTTTTAGTTCAATGCAGATATGTAGCATGTCTTACCTTAAATGCTCAGATAGAGAATGCAATGTAACCATTTAGTTTGCATTTTACACAAGGTTTGGTTTAGGAGAAATACGCATATGTAGCATTTCTTAGCTGAAATGGGAAGATAGAGAATAAGATTGAACTAGATTATTCTTTTAAAAAATAAACATTTGTTAGTGGATTATGGTGTACAAAAACTTTTATTGGACTCAAAATACTATTTTGATTACTCAGTTTGAATTATGTTCTGTTCATCATTTATAGGTGATTCTGGGTACATGAGCCGGCCTTGGCTTATTACCCCCTTGCGTAGCCCGACTGATGTGTCTGAGGAGCGCTGCAATAGGGCTCATAAGAGAACCAGGGCGGTGGTTGAACGAATGTTCGGGCTCCTGAAGATGAGATTCAGGTGCCTGTACAGGTCGGGAGGAGCCCTCCAGTACAACCCAAAGAAGGTGGCTAAGATCGTTATAGCCTGTAGTGTCCTGCATAATATTGCACAGCGGGCTGGGATGCTGCAGGGAGTCCAGGCGCACCGAAACCTCCTCAGAGATGAGGAGGATGATCCTGTTCTAGAGGGGCCATTCAGGGACGAGGGGCTCAATGTCAGAGCAGACATCATCAACCGCCACTTTAGATGGTAAATAATAGAAGTTAGACTGGAGTATTGTCAATAGATGTGAACGCTAGGGAAATGACAAGTAGAGAATTGTGCAAACATGTTAGGATTGTTCATCAAATGCTAAAAATGTGTTTGATTTCTTAATATAGGTGATGCTCTGGTCATTGGGTCCTGTAGCGAGTCTTTGCCACCTGGTTTTTAAAGAGGACATCAGCTGGTAAGTATAAATGTATGGACTGTTGCTGGCATGAATTGTACACAAATACATCATATGGCATACATTTTCTAAACTAGTATTTAGTTTACACATTACTTAAAATGTAAATACTCAGAAAGGGATCCTCTAGAATAACTATCCTCTAGCATGACTATGGTTCAATGTCACACGTTAGAGGTTCGTTCTGCTCGATATGACTCATCTTCACACTTGATAGAACATAACACAAGATGCTACACATGCTTAGTAAGCTAGTGACAGAAATATATTCAGAAATGGGGGGTGGGAGAGGGGTACAGAACTGATTCACACACTTGTATTAGTAATTTTAAAAATAAATTTTATGCCATTAGGGAGATGACTTCATGTAAAGACTGAAAGGGAAGAATTCGAAGAATGACAGTGAAGAATTCCCAGACTGACAGTGGAAAAATACAAGATTGAAATTGAAGAATACCAATGGGATCATGTCTGGCATTATCTTTCAAATCTGCTGACCTTGAAAACCATACAAAGACATGTTCACATGGTAAGTGCCAACTATTTGATAGAATAAGGCTGTGGAGGCATCCTATTGGAGACACTTAGATTATTTTCAAATTTTTAGATGGTATTTCACAGTCCTCTATTTTTGAAATGATGAATAAGACACCTATTGAAGATCAACTGTTTACCCCTGAATTGACTGTCAAAGACCATGCATTATCCAGGTTGGTGTACCAATGCATGCTAGTTAAGAATCACAGGAAAAATGTTGAATATTAGTAGCTTACATACATTAGTCATATTTAGTTCATAATTAGAAATTTAGGTATCACAATCAGACACTTAGATGATTTTACTTTTTTAGATGGTATTTCAGTCCTCTATTTTATGAAATGATGAATAAGACACCTATTGAAGATCAACTGTTTACCCCTGAATTGACTGTCAAAGACCATGCATTATCCAGGTTGGTGTACCAATGCATGCTAGTTAAGAATCACAGGAAAAATGTCGAATATTAGTAGCTTACATACATTAGTCATATTTAGTTCATAATTAGATATTTAGGTATCACAATCAGACACTTAGATGATTTTACTTTTTTAGATGGTATTTCAGTCCTCTATTTTATGAAATGATGAATAAGACACCTATTGAAGATCAACTGTTTACCACTGAATTGACTGTCAAAGACCATGCATTATCCAGGTTGGTGTACCAATGCATGCTAGTTAAGAATCACAGGAAAAATGTTGAATATTAGTAGCTTACATACATTAGTCATATTTAGTTCATAATTAGATATTTAGGTATCACAATCAGACACTTAGATGATTTTACTTTTTAGATGGTATTTTAGTCCTCTATTTTATGAAATGATGAATAAGACACCTATTGAAGATCAACTGTTTACCCCTGAATTGACTTTCAAAGACCATGCATTATCCAGGTTGGTTTAACAATGCATGCTAGTTAAGAATCACAGGAAGAATGTTGAATATTAGTAGCTTACATACATTAGTCATATTTAGTTCATAATTAGATATTTAGGTATCACAATCAGACACTTAGATGATTTTACTTTTTTAGATGGTATTTCAGTCCTCTATTTTATGAAATGATGAATAAGACACCTATTGAAGATCAACTGTTTACCCCTGAATTGACTTTCAAAGACCATGCATTATCCAGGTTGGTTTACCAATGCATGCTAGTTAAGAATCACAGGAAGAATGTTGAATATTAGTAGCTTACATACATTAGTCAGACTTAGTTCATAATTAGATATTTAGGTATCAAAATCAGAAAAAGGAATACTTATTATAGTTGATATAGAGGTATTTGAATGGACATGAAATATTACATTTATGTTCAGCATACATATATATTTATTATTGAAATGTGATATACATTATTATGTATAATTAGAAATTCTGATATTTAAATTTAATTTTTATTACACAATATAATGGTGTATGTTTATTTTATTTATTTTTAAATTTAAATCATAAATATCTTGATAAAATGTTGCACAAAGTTAGAGCATAGACACAAGATGATTGTAAATGTATTTTATGAATATTTGACAACGTGTGTATTAACTTTGTAAAATTTTGTTTTTTAATTTCAGATTGTCATCTGATGACTTCCAGGAATATTTTTTTGTTTTTGTTTTTGTTTAAAAAACTTTTTATTTTTAAATGGTAATAATCAACATTTTATTATTAAATACACTCTTTTGAACAGATTATAATAAATATCCATATAATCTGTCAATAAAAAACAATTTGACTCCCATGACTGGTAGTTGTCTATTTGACAAGCACATGCATAAGATCAAATTATGCATTATTTTTTGAAAATCCACTGATTCAGAGAATATTAAATTAAACTATCTTTTTTAAATTAATTGGGGAGTGAGATCCATCAATGCTTTTCTTTTGAAATTCTTAGATGTTAAAATAATTTCGGATATGTAGTCAGAATTTGACCTAAATTTTTTCATTTCACTTTTAAGAAGGGGAAGTGGTTCACTTACATTAAAGTGACAGTGTTGTTGAATGTAAAATTAATTTCATAAGATCTTGTATCTTCCTTAGGTATGTCAAAACATTATTTTATTAAATTTATAAATATTTACATTTATAAATGGTAGGTCATTTAACTTCATATTTTTCACAAGCTAGTTATTGGATGCCATGTAAATAGATTTTATTTTCTAGTGGAGTCATTTAAAGGGACATTTAACTATAGTTATTAATATTATGTAGTTTTTAAAATCTTACCTCTTGGGTTAGACATCACATATCTATATATAATTTTCATTCCCCTTTAGTTTCTTTCGACAATGTTAAATCAACATTCCGAATGTTTTGGTCCTTAAAGGGACATTCACAAAGTATATTGTGTATTGATTTTTAAAAAATCATAAAAGAATTTAAACATATTTAGAAAGTACTATAGAATTACATTCAGTCTTTAAATATACTTCGAAAAATATACATCAATGCACATATCTTAGTCAATTACATAAGGCATCTATGTGCAACCAACAATCAGCATCAAAATAGCCTATGTAGATATGTATTTAATCCAAGAATATATATAATTACAATCTAATGATTGAATACCAAAACATATTAAGTTGTTCAAATATTATAATCTTATCCAAAATGCATAAATAACATATGGCTTAATGTCCCTCTAAGCTGAAGACTGCGAAATACATCCATTACAATATATATTTCAGTCAGTGTGTAAAACAATCCAGAAGTTAATCTAAATATGCTTTACTCATATGTTATACTAATTTAGCAAAAGGAAGGTGCCTAGGTTTATGATTTTTCAAGCATTATTGTGAAATGTCTCTTTAAAGGGACATGAACTCAAAATATAATTAAAGGGAGACAGTTAAAAAATTAATGATTTATACATTCTGAATGAGTATTCTATTTTAAGCAACTTTATAAATTGTCTCATATTATCAATGTTCCTCGTGATGTTGCTATCATTACTTTAAAAATAAGGCATTAAATTGGTAATTTATTTGCTTCAGTACTCTGGACAGAACTTGTTTTTTTTTGGTTGGATTAATTTATCCAACAATCATCAAGGACAACCCAGGTTTTATGCAAAAATTGTCCGTAATCTAAAATATCATTATTGATTTGAAAAGAAAGATAACAAGATAATTCTTAACATTTGAGAAATTAAATTATAAAGTTGCTTAACATTTCATGCTCAATCTGAATCACGAACACTAAATTTGTTTGGACAGTGTCCCTTTAAGAGATTTAAAGGGACAGTCAACACCAGAATTTTTGTTGTTTAAAAAGATAGATAATCCCATTCCCCAGTTTTTTGCAAAACCAACACTGTTATATTAATACACTTTTTACTTCTATGACTAACTTGTATCTAAGCATCTTCGGACCTCCCCTAATCACATGACTTTTAGTTATTTTGCATATAGTTGCATTTTAGCCAATTAGTGCAGTGTCTGCCACTAGCCACGGGCGTGATCACAATGCTATATATATGGCCTACATGAGCTTGCTCTCCCCTGCTGTGAAAAGTAAATAAAATAGAGGCGGCCTTCAAGGGCTTAGAAATTATCATATGTGCCTCCCTAGGTTTGTTTTCAACTAGAATACCAAGAGAACAAAGCAAAATTGTTGATAAAAGTAAATTGGAAAGTTGTTTAAAATTACATGCCCTATTTGAAAAATGAAAGTTTTTTTTGGACTTGACTGTCCCTTTAAAGAGTGTATTTACTTCTCTTCTTATCTTGACATACTTTGCTTGAAAAGCATATCGAGATAGGCTCAGTAGATGAAGATTGGTGGATGCACAGAGATGCCTTATGTGATTGGCTCAACCATGTGCATTTAAATTTCTTCTGTTGAGGATATCTAAATACTAAGATAAATTGAGTTACATTTTAAAGTCTAAACAATTTTCTATCTCTACAGATCATTTGATACATTTGTTTGTTTGTAATGTCTATTTAAAAATAAAGACGCCATTGCACAATAACATATATGAGCAGTTCAGACAAATACAAGCTCGAGGTTTATTTACTAATAACAAACAAACCTGTAGTTTAACATCTATAAACAGATTATCCAAGTTACTGACATTATAACCTGAATTTGAACATTCAGAAATGTTGCGTGGGAAACGGATCTTGAAACACCAGACATGCATCTTTAAACATTAGAGTCTAATGTCACGCAATAGCACACAATCAATGTGCATTATGAAATACATTTAATAGAGCAATGTCAATACTTCACAATAAGTCAACAAATTGATTTTATGAACAATAAAGACATACAATATTAAATGTGTATTTGTATTAAAGAAACAGACCGTTATTAAACCGAAAAATGTATACAACATTTAATAATGTGACAGTATTAGATTTTAAAGATAATGTAAACATTAATATTTAACGGATCACGGATATTAAATCTGCGTCACACATATCCGCATGACAGGCCCATGAGTTACAAATAAGTCTTCATGAAAAATGAAGTAACAGCACCACCAGGAGGTATGTGTAAGGAAGTTACTAAGATATGAAACATTAAGGAACGGCCAATCAGAGTTCATCACACAAACACAACTTGAGTCAGGATGGTCTCACAGACATTCTAACAATATTTTAAACTTTTATCCAATCAGATGTACAGATAACTTGTCCCATGGTGCATCTCATGTTTACTTCACCATATAAAAGTCCATTACACGTTGCCATCTTTGTCAGTTCTCTAATGCCTGCAGGCGGTTTATATTATTATAATATATTTATTGGACAACCCAGCAGGCATGTCATCTCCCAGGTTTACCAAGCAGGAGAGCGCTGCACTGGTCCACGCCGTCAAGGACTTTTATCCCCAGCTGTTTGGGAACAAGAGGAGGTCAACAGATGCGCCTGTTAAGAAGGCCCTCTGGGAGTCTATCACCAATGCGGTTAAATTGGTGTGTGGCATCCAGAGGAGCCAGGATCAAATCATGAGGAGATTCGGAGATATGAGGTTGCGCTTGACAAAAAAAGTCAACCTCATAAGGGACTGGGTACAAGCCCGTAAAAGAGGGGGCCAAAGAAAGGCCCCGCAGAAACTATACCTACTCCCTTATGAGGTGACTTTATGCGAGCTCCTCAATCTCCGGGTCCCCAAAAGATTTAGATCCTCGCCATCCTCGGCCTCCTCTTCTTCCCTCCCAGCTGCGGGATCTGAAAGTCCTGACGCAGGGGCCAGGGCAGCTGCTTCTCCGTCCGGTGGCCTGGGAGGAGATGAAAGAGAATCTGAACCAGGTAACTATCCAACTTCATATAATATCTTAATATTTGATTAGAATTTTAGAAAATATGTATATAGTCAGATACTAAACCTATACAGATCTCACAACATACACTACATATGATGTTTAGATATCTGATTTTAGATTAGTGACACATGAAATAGGAATGATGTTTCTTGCGCTCTACAGAATATGCGTCACAGAGCGAAAATTGAATTGCGCATACACGTTAACATGGGTTTGCTGTAAGTGGCATTGCTTTATACATGTTGGTCAAATGACGGATGCGTAATTCCGCTTGGAATCATTGCGCAATGATCGGGAAAATTAGAATTGCGCATACACGTTAACATGTGTTTGCTGTAAGTGGCATTGCTTTATACATGTTGGTCAAATGACGGATGCGTAATTCCGCTTGGAATCATTGCGCAATGATCGCGAAAATTAGAATTGCGCATACACGTTAACATGTGTTTGCTGTAAGTGGCATTGCTTTATACATGTTGGTCAAATGACGGATGCGTAATTCCGCTTGGAATCATTGCGCAATGATCGCGAAAATTAGAATTGTGCATACACGTTAACATGTGTTTGCTGTAAGTGGCATTGCTTTATACATGTTGGTCAAAATGAAATGTGAATTATTATATATGTGAAGAATACAGTATTCTTATTTTCAATATGATACATAATAAAAAAAAATAGCACAATCCAAAAAAATAAAACATATGCCCATCAATTGATGAGAATGAAATAACACAAAAAAATAATTAAAGCTACAGTAAACAACACAACTGATTGAAAATAAGAGTACAGGATATATTTATCATGAATTTAATTGAGGAAACAATTAACTCATGGGACTACCAAAAGATTAATAGTTTTTAATTGATTTGCTAATAATGTCAAGATTTTAAACATGGCATGATTTGTATTAATGATATCCAATCCTCATTTAATATATTACAGATCTGGATGTTGGTGCTGGATCCTCAAGCCAGGACTTGTCACAGTATGGTATGTCTCATTTTAATTGACATTTGTCTTAGAAACATGGACAGAACATTACATACTAAATCCACATTGTTCAATATTTATATGTATCTGCAAAATGGATTAGTAAAATATTTACAAATAAGAATAAAAAAAACAACAACATAGGATTACATTGTAAGACTACTCTGAATTTTTATTAAATGTATTTATTAATTTATTAAATATCCCATCTATTCTGGATATCTTAATTTTAATGTAAGATTCTTTGAATGTCCAATTTATATTCTTCCCTTGTGTATTGTTTAATCTTATTTGTATACATTTTGAAAAAATTCACACACTTTTGCATATGATTTGTTTTTAAAAATATCGATTCCATTTTTTAAATTGATCAGGTCATTTAAGGGACATGCCAACTAAATTTTACATTGAATGATTTGTAAACATGATTTTATTGTTTTGTTTAAAAATTTTATGAGCTACATTGGTTCAGTCTATTGTTTTAGTTCTTCTAAAAACATATTGATTTTGGTTTAGGTTAAACAATGCATTACTGGTATTATCCGGCTGTTTTTTTATGCATAAATTGGCATTGGGTCAAAAGTTAAAATCATGTGTTCAGATAACAGTAGTACATAGTTTCAAAAAGTATACAATTACACATTTAGAGCTTCATGTCCCTTTAATAGATGAAAATTAAATAATTCTTAGGATATCCTTAAATAACATATTAGATTCGAATTGCATGCTCAATCCCATTCATTACATCAACATATGGAGTAGAGAATTCATTAACACCAACCTTGTCAAATCAATATATTTTTATATTAAAGGGACACTGAGCTAAAATTATTAATGTTGTCATTCAGATAGAGCATCCAATATTAAGCAACATTTAAATATAATACTATAATCATATGTGAAATATTCTATTGCTAAATGTATTTTAAAAACAAGAATGTACGTTTATCTGCAGCTCAATTTTGGTTGACCAACCTGGGTTTTTATTGATGATTGGTGGATACCTTCAACAAACAATATTTATTGAATCCAATATTGCTTATCTGCCTTTAAGATTAAAATGTAGCAACATTAAAATTATAATAGGAGTCAATGTTAAATCATTTGGAACAGTTTGAACAGTGAAATCAATGATTGAAATAAATCATGTCAGTGTCCCTTTAATAAACAATTGATTCATTAATCCTTACATTCTTTGGATTAGACAATATTGATATATAATTCACATATTCACTGTTGTAGTTATTTATAGATATCAGCATACTCTAACAGCACCATGATTACATATTTGTACTAATCAATTTTGTTTGGTATTGTGATCAATATGTGTCCTAAACAAGATTACTGTACATTGCACAAATGGCTCGATGTGCCACATGTCTTTGTTTATATTTGTCAACAGCTGTTATTCAAAATGTGGTTTGTGTGTATTCTTTTAAGAACATTGATCAATGGGTATATTTAGATATGCAATAGCATCGTATGAGATGAGTTTGATGTCTAATATAGTCAGAAATTAAACATATGTTCAATACATCATTTTTTACAGAATCCCCTTGATTCAATCAAGCATTTTTTTTTATAATGACTGCTCTATTCTTCACATTTTCAAGTTGATTATTCTTATAAATCGATACAGATGTGATTTAGTGCTATCCTAAATGTGTTCACTAATATATATCTATATCATTCATAGAGAGAGTTGGTGTGGGGAGCCCAGAGGAATCCAGCAATGACACAGAGCCGCCTTTGCGGTCTTCTGGTAAGTCCATTGACTCATTTATATGTAATTGAAGGTGTATTGGTAATCAATATTATGAGCATGATTCTGATGAAGCATAACATTTGAAACAAACATATAATTGACTCCTCTGATTATATATTAATTTGATTTGAATATTGAAAGATTAAGAATTAAAAATTTCTTAGTCTACACCTTTGTTATTCAGAAGATGTATAGCATATGTTTGTTTCCAGGTTCATTTTTGACAACAATCATCAAGTGATACACACATGAGAAATCTTAAATGTTCAATGTACTACGCTTTTATGATTTTAAAATTCATACAAACAATAAATATAAAATCTGAATCATTGAGAATAACAAATCTAATGTCATTTGTATGCTCCATCAAAATAATGTAAATCATAACTTTGGGTGTGTATATCTTTAATGCAACATTGATGTGTGTCTTTGAGCAACAGTAACATATGTTATAATATCTGATCTTAACGTGTACACAACATGTTATGTTTTACAGAGATTGATTTAACATGTGGGACGGAGGAGGAAGAGGCTCCCTTGAAGTCTGATGGTATGTGGAATATATCTAACATGTTTCCAACATGTTGCTTTATTGGAAATCATTTTATTGAAGACATTCAAAGTCTACAGCTTTTGCACTTTAAAAAGGAATATTATTTGTCTGTTCAAATACACTACTGCCCCCTTTATATATCAGGCAGCATGAAGATATGCTTGGATTTGTTTAAATATTTGTATTTGAAATTCATGCCATCATGATGTCACATGCATATTCTAGGCCAAACCACAATAATAATTTTAGAATTGTACAGACAGTCATTGATATTCATCTGAGTGCCTATATGCATACCATATCCTCATGTCATCATTGTTTAGAAATTCAAACACGCTTCTAAGTATATTGCAAACATAATCAAGTTGAAATGCGTTGATTTGATTTCATGATGTATGAGATGTTAATATATTTATTATATTTATTTCAGATGGATCCTCTGCTTCTGGTCATCATTGTTCCTCCCCTGCCCAGTCCCCTGCCCATCCCCCTGCCCAGTCCCCTGCCCAGTCCCCTGCCCAGTCCCCTGCCCAGCCCCCTGCCCAGTCCCCTGCCCAGCCCCCTGCCTAGTCCCCTGCCCCTCCCGGGCCCTTCCCATTTGTCCTGTCGTATACCTCCCAAAAAACGCCCCTTCGTCCCCCTTCACCGCTCTCCCCGTCTTTTGGCCCGTACAGCTACCCCAGCTGCCCAGCCCCCAACTCACCACTCCCCAGCTGTACGGGCTACCCCAGAGCAGCAGCCCATCCCTCCCCAACCCAATCCCATCCCTCCCCAACCCAATCCCATCCCTCCACAACCCAATCCCATCCCTCCCCCCTGTCTCAACCTTCATTGTCCTGGGTGTCGGATTGTCCTTCCCAGGCACAGCTGTAAGTATCATTCAAAATCAACATTATAAGATACTTAAAGGTACACTGAATGAATATTTTTCAATTGTGATTCAAATAGAGCATGCAATGTTAATCAAATTTTTAATTTACTACTCTTATCAATTATTCTTCATTCTCTTGCTATCTTTATTGAAACAAAGAAATGCCAATATTTTTTTTAATTTAAAAAAAAATATGGACATCATTTCTTTATTGTTGGATGAATGTATCCATCAATCAGCAGGCACAACCAAAGTTGATAACCAAAAATGGCCTGCCCTATAAACTTACATTCTTGCATTTAAAATATAGCTCGAGAATTCAAACATTTAAAGAATATGAGTAAATTAATAATTCTTTTTAATGTCATGCTCTATCTGAATCAGTAACTAAAATATTTAGGTTTAATGTCACTTTAATTTGATATCACTACATATACCAATCACCACTATTTGGATCCAAATATTTATGTCCAAATGTTCATACATTATCTCTTGTATAACCCAGTGGGAATGTAATTTATTCTGGTTGCTATGTTTACACAGCTTGTCCTTAACGCCAAAATGTCTAAGGATAGGTGTGCCTACCACAGTATAACTAAAATCTTAATATTGCTAATGTAAGTACAATGTAAATCCTTTAACAAGATTTTAGACACTCAAGCTGTAAAAGTGGATCCTCAAAAACCAATTAAAGGGGAGAACATGTTGGATTAAAATGTCCATTTAATGGTTTAGGTCTGTCTGAATAACATATTTCATGTGTAAATAATCAATGTCAACAAATTAATTTAAAGAATTATTTGTCTTTATGATGACAATGTATCTTTGCTTTTTATTTTGTCTGTTGTGTAATTATCATAAATATTTTATTTATTCTTTATTTTAGGCTGTGACTCAACATGGCTCATGCTCGAAGGTCTAGCACGCATAGAGCAGGCCGTGTTGAGGAACGCAGCTGTCCTGAGAGGGATGGCCGACACCATGCAGGCCCAGCTACAGGTTCAGCATATGACTCTACCTCAGATGAGGCGCTGGAACTCAATGCTTGAATCTGTAGCTGGACATGCACAGGACGATGAAGGGGATGACCAGTAAGTGGAGGATCTGGAGATGCTCCAAGGGCGCAGATATGAATCCTCTGTCCACATGTTGATGTTTTTGTAATTGTTGCCATTTGGCCTTTTTTTCTGATTATTGTTGTGCCTGAAGCACTCTTTTACCTTGTCATATGGCTCCAATGGGGCTATGCTGGCCCTTGGCAACTCTCTTCATGGACTGTGATGCACTCTGTTACCTTGTCATATGGCTCCAATGGGGCTATGCTGGCCCTTGGCAACTCTCTTCATGAACTGTGATGCACTCTGTTACCTTGTCATATGGTTCCAATGGGGCTATGCTGGCCCTTGGCAACTCTCTTCATGGACTGTGATGCACTCTGTTACCTTGTCATATGGCTCAAATGGGGCTATGCTGGCCCTTGGCAACTCTCTTCATGGACTGTGATGTACTCTGTTACCTTGTCATATGGCTCCAATGGGGCTATGCTGGCCCTTGGCAACTCTCTTCATGGACTGTGATGCACTCTGTTACCTTGTCATATGGCTCAAATGGGGCTATGCTGGCCCTTGGCAACTCTCTTCATGGACTGTGATGCACTCTGTTACCTTGTCATATGGCTCCAATGGGGCTATGCTGGCCCTTGGCAACTCTCTTCATAGACTGTGATGCACTCTGTTACCTTGTCATATGGCTCCAATGGGGCTATGCTGGCCCTTGGCAACTCTCTTCATGGACTGTGATGCACTCTGTTACCTTGTCATATGGCTCCAATGGGGCTATGCTGGCCCTTGGCAACTCTCTTCATGGACTGTGATGCACTCTGTTACCTTGTCATATGGCTCCAATGGGGCTATGCTGGCCCTTGGCAGCTCTCTTCATGGACTGTGATGCACTCTGTTACCTTGTCATATGGCTCCAATGGGGCTATGCTGGCCCTTGGCAACTCTCTTCATGGACTGTGATGCACTCTGTTACCTTGTCATATGGCTCAAATGGGGCTATGCTGGCCCTTGGCAACTCTCTTCATGGACTGTTATGCACTCTGTTACCTTGTCATATGGCTCCAATGGGGCTATGCTGGCCCTTGGCAACTCTCTTCATGGACTGTTATGCACTCTGTTACCTTGTCATATGGCTCCAATGAGGCTATGCTGGCCCTTGGCAACTCTCTTCATGGACTGTGATGCACTTTGTTACCTTGTCATATGGCTCCAATTTTCCTGATCTTTACCAGATTATTTATAAACGTTGTTGCTGTTTTCTGACATACTAATAAAAGACATGTCATTGCACAAATCTTTGTCCTCCTTATTCATGTCATTGATTGAAATCTGTAGTTTATCTGGTTGATCCTTAAAGGGACCTACCAAAAATAATGGTGTTTCCTGAATCATATATGTAATACAATTGTAAATGACTTTAAGATTAACATCTCCAATGTAATTTTATTATTTGTCTTTATATATTTTTTTAAAAGCTTTATCATTGCATGATTATGATTAGCATAGTAATTATTTTATATATGTATATATAGATTGTTATTTGTGTATATATATGTATATTTCAAATTTCACATCCATGTGTGTATTTATAAACTCTGCATGAATTGATGCACCTTTAACAAATGATCTGAGGATTGATACAATGATATAATCCCTGTAAAGTGTTCATTTTATTGAATTAGTATTGTCTCTGTGTATCCTCTTTTTAAAAATAAAAATCATGTGTGGTTTGTGGGGACTATCTAGAATCATATTTGTTCATTACATTTTTTTGCTGACATAACCTAACCTATTTGCATATACAAAGGTTATTTAGAGAGGTGGGATTGAAGTTAATTTTTCCAAATATGTTTATGTGCCTCTACGATGCTAGTGTCCCCTAGAGGTCATTATGGGCTCTACATATGAAAGAGATATAACATGACACTAGTAATAACTCTTAAACAGAAACCCTAATGTTTGCAAATGTATGTCTGCTATGTATTATTGATGTGGGGAGTGAAAAATCTAACAGGTTGTAAGATGAATAATGTTATTTTAGCTAGGTGTAAGCTGTTTAGTAATAAACCTACAAAGGGTGTCTCACTTTAAGGCAGTCAGGTTATGTACCTTGTTGTTCAAATTGGTCGTTATGTAGATCTGAATCATATTTTATCAGCTCTTAATTTTATGTGTGCTTGCATGACATAGGTTTAGTCAACTTAAGCACTCCACTCTGCTCTTAGTTTTCAAATGTGGCTCTAGATTTGGTTTAACTCCTTGCTTAATCCTAATCTTAATAGTATGTTTTATACATCTTAAGTAGGCATATATGGTATTTATATTCATCAGGTTTGATGAATTATATAGCGGTATTAATTCCGCTCCTTGCTCACTGGTATGTACTTTATATTTAGCTCATTACAATGGATATTATATTTTCTATTGTGTTTTCCTTTATATCTCTAGAGGGGTAACTCTCTTATTGTTGGGTATTGCTCAAAGTATGCCAGTTTAAAGTATCACACTACTAGACAGAATATTTTAACAAAGAGGTACTGCAGAAAATGTTAAAATAAAAGTCTAAGGTATCAAATCAGATTAACATACTTGCATTAAGAATGGCTGTTATAATATTTTTCTTCTAATATGCTTTCTTATATAAGGTTAACTAACCAATTATTGGATAATTCACTATGATGTTGCCCTTCTGTTTCGCTGTGTGATCTCAGAAGTTGCTCATGTATCTCTTACATTTCATTATGTATGGATAGCTATTTTTATGCAGAAATTGTTTCGTTGATGACATAGCAAGAATGTTGTATTACTAAATACCTTAAATAAAAAACTTTGATTTAAAAAAAAAAAAATCAAAAAAAAAAAATCATGTCCCTTTAAGTGATGGTGAGCACAATTGTTAATGAATGGATTTACATTTCTAAAGCGTTTTTGTCCTTTTTACATGAACAAGGACATATAATCTTATTAATAAACAATCTTATTGTAATGTTGACAGCACATGTATTTCATTTTCAATTCTATCTTATTGTAAAAGTGTAACCAAATCAATCTCTGTGTGTAATGCGCATATTTTAGATGAAGAATATGTTTTGACATATTTTGTAGGCTGACTATATTTCAACTTGAATAAATGACACGTTTGATCAATACATGTGTCATTATTGTTATTCCAAAACAATCTAAACATATCTTAAAACATCAATGGCATATGTATTTCTCATGTGTATCTTTTAAATGTTAAAGATATACACCATAGCTATAGTTAAAGGGACAGTCAAGTCTGAAAAGATGATTCATGATTTCGTGACATTCCTAGATAGCAATCTAGACACATACTAGTTACTAAAATATAAATACGTTTCCTATTGATATGCCAAGCTGTCAACTGAGTCCTTGTATTGGCTGCGGTTTTTCCTTGATCTCAGATGCGCCATGTTGCTTAAGACGTCACCTGCCAGGCTGTCCAATGATTCCTTGTATTGACTGACGTTTTTACGCGATCAAGGATGCACCATTTATTGGATGGCATTTTTACGCGATCAAGGATGCGCCTTTTTTTGCTTTGCGTTCTTACGTAATCAATAATGCGCCTTTTATTGGATTGTGTTCTTACGTGATCAAGGAAGCACCATGTTAATTAAGACGTCACATGCAAAGGTAAAAAAACGTCTGATTGTATTACGTAGTCTCGCAATATTTTTTTGTGCACGTTAAACACGTTTGTGAATGAGAAGACATGTTTAAAAACATGTCGAATATGGATTGTTTGCATCATGTTACATTGTTGACCCATAGCTGATAAAGACCACCACATTCTCTTTTGCTGGATGTCTGGTTGAATAATCGAACGAAAGCAAAATGTTTTCATGCATAAGATATTTCAAGGCAAGTGCAAATCTCTATAGTCCATGTTGTTTAATATGTTTGTCAACAATATGTTCCTTTTTATGAAAAATGACTGTTGTGTTTAATGTTAAAGATATCTAATTCATAAATATGCGCTATTGTGTTAGAATAAAGTAATCAATATGCATTTATCTTTATCATATGCTAAATATATGATGCCGACTTCTTCTAAATGTAATTTCGTCGTATATTTTATTAAAGGTTCATTAGACACCCACATTAAAAACCAAAATATTTTATTTGGTCTCTAGTTATATAGTCCATTGTTTACCAAATACACGTCTCATTTTGCTTCTGTTCAAATAAAATTTAAGTACTTTTCAGACTCCTCGCCAAGCCTCAAAGTTTCATGTGAGTACCATCTCCAGCTTTCTCCAGTTTGTGTAAAGGGTCTTTTCATATGTTAATGATGGGGTATTGTCTTGTTTTACGGTTGTAATGGGGGTTCATCTATATTTTCAATAGAGATAACCCGAATTTATTAGAAAGTGTTTAAAGCTTTCTAATATTGATATCAGTATATGTTAATCTTGTTGTTTCTAGTAGTGTCTATTACATGCAGTTCTGTTAAAAATATAGTATACTGTCCCTTTAATGCAAATGTTGATTTTTGTATCATGTATGAGTTCCACATTGGTTAATCTCCAAATATATTATTGTTAGCATATTTCCCCCCCCCCACTCCTAAAAGGACTTTAAACCATATTCATTGTTAAAACAAATGTCTTTCTTAAAAAAAATAAAAAAATAATAATGTCTCTTTAAGAAAATAGACTTTATTTAACACGTCAATATAAATATTTTTTCAAAATTTATTGTTTGAACAAGTACATGTAGATATACGAACAATCTGCAAATATTATGTTAGCATATGTAATTTTGTTAAAGGGACAGTTTAGAAAACAAATAATGTTTTGCATTATTAAAAAAGTCAATTTTGTAATATCAATGATATCAAAGGTTTCTCACCAATTAATCATTTGTGTTTATTTTAAATTGCCAGCTAAACCTATGAGGTTCGTGTGCTCATTTCTTAGAGCTTGAAGAGTGCATGTAATCATTATGCAATTTGACCACTAGAGGGCATTTGGATAGCATTTGTATATGTAAATCCTTGAGCTCATACAGCATATTTACCATGTATTGATCATTGATGTCTAAAATGTTGTTATGTCAGAACAACAAATAAGTGGTCAGCACATAAGTCACACGTATTTCTCCATGTTTTGTTGTTTCCAACTTTATAATGCGTAATACAATGTTTTCTTTGTAATCAATAATTCTGACTGTCCCTTTAAGCTGTGTTATTGTCATTCAAACAGTAATATTCCATCATGGATAATTGTAAGGTTAATTTTTTTTGCGATTCGGGAAACAGTTTGGACATCACATCACAGAAACCAATCAATATCATGAACAAGGATAGGTATGTGATGTGGTTTTCACACACTTATAACCCACACTCTGCAAACAATATGCCTCCATGGACCCGGTCCCATAGAAGTAGATTATATACAGAGTGTGGTCCACAAGTGTATGAAAACCACATCACATACCTATCCATTACACATTAAATAAAAAAAACATTAAACATGAAAACAAATACTTACTTCCTCTTCCTTCCCCTCTTCCCACGGGGCTGAGGCTCTGGGAGAGTCAACTGCCGACTCCGACGAGTTCTCATTGGAGATGTTGTGGGAAGAGTGGAAGGAAGAGTACTGGGACGACCAAGGTGAGGAGGAGGAGATGGGCCGGCAGGAGGAGATGGCCCGGCAGGAGAAGATGGCCCCGCAGGAGAAGATGGCCCGGCAGGAGAAGATGGCCCAGCAGGAGAAGATGGCCCGACAGGAGAAGATGGCCCGGCAGCAGGAGGCCCAGTAGCAGGAGGCCCAGCAGCAGGAGGCCCAGCAGCAGGAGGCGGACTAGGAGGCAGACCAGCAGGAGGCAGACCAGCATGCGCCCCCCGGAAGAAATTAAACATCTCTTGTTGGAGATTAAAGGTTCTGTTTTGGCCTTCTTCTATTTGAGTAAGGATGTTTATTATTTGGTTTTGGCCTTCAATGATTTTGTTTTGTCCTTCTAGAATTCTAGTTCTGCCTTCTATATTTTGTATCCGGGAGTTACGCATCTGGTCAATGTAGTCTAGTAGAACCCGCACCTCCGCTATTTCCTCTTGTTGTGCACGGCGGGGTGCCCGTGCACGGCGGGGTGCGGGTCCTTGAGGGGCCTCTTCCTCTGCTTCCGGGCCTCTTCGTCAAGGGGGGCCTCTTCGTCAAGGGGGGCCTCTTCCCTCCGAGGTGGAGATTCATCCCCACCACTCTCATCCCGGGGAAAAGGAGGAGCCTGTATTTGCTGTGCTGCCTCCTCCCCAGACTCTGTATATTTGAAAAAGAAAGAAATGTATATATTAGCATATTTCCAAATAAAGCTTTAAATGACTTAGCTTACGATACAATTACAAATGCAGCCTCATTAATCCACTTTGAAATCTAACAATCAATACGATTTCCGCATTTTCTAAACCGTGTTTGTGATATCTCTGGTCAATCTGAATGTTTTAGCGTTTGTTTTCAGTCTGTTTAAATGCACACCTAACCTATCGCCTAGATACTGATGTAACCGCAAAGTAATTGTGAATGCGTGTAAACAACGTTATAGCATTAATCTGATCCTTAAAGGGACATGAAACCCAATATTTTAACTTTCATGATTTAGAAGCATACAATTATAATCAACTTTCTAATGTACTTTTCTTATCTAATTAGCTTCATTCTCTGGATATTCTTTGCTGAAAAGCATATCTAAATATGCTTAGAAGATGCTGATTGGTAGCTGAATATAGCTGCCTCCTGTGATTTGTTCACCGTGTGCATGGCTATTTCTTCATTAAAGTATATCTAAAGAATGAATCAAATTAGGTAATATAAGTAAATTTGAATGTTTTGTCAAATTGTATTCTCTACCTCAATCATGAAAGTAAAGGTTTGCGTATAGTGTCCCTTGAAATACATTCGTATGTGAATTTATTCTTAAATGAGCTTACCGTCAGATGAGAATGGCAGGTTCCCGGTATCAATTCCTCCGATACCGACTACATCCACCTCGGAGATGCTGGGACGCAACATTTCCTCCCATCGGCAGTAATCGATTTCCAGTGTAGGGCCGCCACAGGTTCCTGCGGCATGTCGGGCCTCCAAGCTTAACTTTTTCTTAAGATCCATCTTGCAGTCCCGGTATCGATGTTTAATAGAGTCCATATCTCTGTTCCGGCCACCCACTGCATTGACTGCATTCCTTTTCTCATGCCAGAGCTTCCTCTTCTCAGTCGGGGTGGTCTTCTGATGCTGCAGCCTCCTATACCTGGCCATATAGGCTTCTACGAGGGCCTCCTTCTCCTCCATCGAAAACCTCGCCTCCCTAGTCGCCTTGGCCTTCCCCTGTGACGATGCCCTCTGTTTCCCGGACTGTGAAGCCCTACTCTGTCCGCCACTGGGCCCAGCCACTTGTTCATCTTGAACCAAGTGGCTGGGTCCACCCACCGCTTCCTGCCCCCCTTCCTGCCCCCCTTCCTGCCCTGTTCCTCTCCCCCTCCCTCTCCTCCCCCCTCTACCTCTCCCCTGCCTGCCCTCCATCTCTTCCCTAAACTAAACCCCAACTAAGCAAACAAAAAGTGAGTGTGATCAAATGAAAGGGGGTCAAAATAAAGAACTAAAAAGACCAAAAAAAGTGCTGAAAGTGTGAAAGGGATATAAATAAAAGAGGGTAAGGAGTATTTAAATGAACAAAATGAAGAAGAAGACTAAAAGGAGGATATGTAAACTAAATGTAACTATGGGATGGGTATGGGATGGGGTATGGGATAAGAGTAAATGGGATGAAAGGGAATGGGACTACAGGGAATGGGGTATGGAGTGTAGTATGAGAGGGTATGGGGTATGGAGTGTATGTAGTGTTATTGATAAGTGTATGTATGTATTGAATGTGTTTGCGTGTAAATGTGTTAAGTGTAAATAAAAAGCACTCGCACACTCACCCAAACCAACTGTCGTTCACTAACTCACACTAGCACTAACTCTCTAACTCACACTAGCACTAACTCTCTAACTCACACTAGCACTAACTCTCTAACTCACACTAGCACTAACTCTCTAACTCACACTAGCACTAACTCTCTAACTCACACTACCACTAACTCTCTAACTCACACTAGCACTACCTCTCTAACTCACACTACCACTAACTCTCTAACTCACACTACCACTAACTCTCAATAACTCACACTACCACTAACTCACTCACGATAACACTAACTGACTCACAATAATGCTCAAAATCTCTAAGCTCCAATCTCCAAAAACCCACCAGCAACACAGTGAAAGAAGCCATGCTTGTGTGGTGCTTATATACCCTGTGTAAATGTTTAATGATGTACCGGTTTGCGTTGTAAATTGTGTTCAGGTGTGCTTTATTAGTAATTATTATTTGTGCAATGTGTATTAGGTGTGTGAATTTGGGCATGCTCATTTGGAGTTAGTATTTGTGGAATGTGTAGAATGTGATGATGTCATAGTGCTCGTTTTCTATAACATTGACCAATAGTATTATGTTTAAATGTTAATTTGCGATGGTGTGGTATTAGTGAAGTGTTGTATATGTATGTTTGTCCTAATATATAGTGATATTGAATGCGATTATTTTGCAAGTGTATGTTTTTTTTTTATTTTCCTTGTTGTTATTTTGCGTATTTCCGCATCTTAAAGTATATGCGTATTCCCTGTATTTTATTTTATTAAAATTCCCCCCGCTTGTGAATGTGTAATGCTTATGTGCTTTGTTTAGTGATTGTTGTTGTGACATTTGTGGCGTGTTATTGTTGTGCATGATGTGGTATGCGTCATATGACCGAGCTGTGCGTATTTCTGGCGAGATCGAGTGTTAGGTGAAAAAAGCGTGTTTGTTTGCTTTTCCATTGATCTCTATGGGAGACTGTCTAACGCGGGCATGATTCCGCGTGTGATATACACGCGTTAGGAGTATAGTTAGAAGGTTTTGTTTGAACTCTAAATACCGGAGTCAAACAATGTTGTGCCTTACACATAAACCACGCGTAGCGTTAGCACCCCATCTACCGCCAAATCTAGCCGTATTTGTTTTCAAAACCAGAGTGCTATTTTTTGTGAAAGCCTATATATACTGTATATATATATATATATATATATATACATACATACATACATACATACATACATACACATATTTAGACATGTATATGTATGTATATATACATTATAGGCCTTTGCATTCAAATACCTTTTCATATACCTTTTAAACATTATAACTTTTTAAAAAATATTTATGTGAATCATTTTTATCAAAGAGTGTTTATATAAACTGAAGTAAAAAACAATTTGCAAAAAATCCAGATGAAGGAGAGACTCAGTGCAAATAAAATAATAGACGTTTATTAGAGCATAAAAAAACGATATGGTCCTCATAACCGTAATCATAGACCTAATTAACTGCAAGTGAGCAAGGTTTAAAAAAGGCTTAAAAACAATCCCATTGGTTGAACATTAATTGCAACTTATTTAACCCTTTACACATATAAACTATATGATCTGAATAACAGCAGGTGAGTGTAGGTTGACACTAGGCAATGTGGACTGGTGCAAATATTAAAGTATTATGTTTAAATACACAAACAGAAATTTTTTTGGGGGCTCAAAACATATGCACCAAGCAAAATTAAAAAAAAGAAAAGATAAATACGTCAGTCATTCATGTACCAACTCACAGTGTAGATATTGTGCATAGTGCACCAAAACGGACTGACCGCTATCTGGAATAGATGTATATAATTTAGGATTAATATGTAGACTTAGTAACAAGCGAATAAAGGGAAATAGGGTGTCCCTAATTTATAGTAGATTATAATATGGTAGTTCTGATACTGTAACTAAAGCTTTTCAGCCCATGCAACCATGTCCCTGAGCTATTCATCTAAACAATAACCAAGTCCCAGGGAGTATTAACATCTTTGGCCACACTCCTGGCCCCAGCCGTTACAGGAAAAGAATAGGAATACATTGCTCATACATTATTTACAGTAATATTCATTAACTTATAGATTGTCTGATAACCCAAACCAAGACTACAATATTACATTATTACATTATTTCTAAAATTATGTATCTCCATTGACATATCTCAAGATATAAACAGAGGATTAAATGTAAGGCTACTATTCTAGAGAGTAAACTTGAAACCTTAAAATTCCAGTAGGCTTCACTGTGTCCCCATTAGATAACATCCAATGTATCTGAGGCTTCAATATGTACCGTTACCCAATATGTCTAGATGCTAGAGGACAAGAACATTCATATAGGGGTGCTGTCTGAATGTGTGATCATGAAAGAATACAAGTAAATAAACATATATAGGCAATAAACATATATAGGCAAAAGTTGATACTATCAAATTCAAAATTGAATCCCTTAGGGAGCTGGCTATCCTACTTATGGATCCAGAAAATTTATTGGTGACTCAGAATTCTGATTTTATCGCCACTCCTGGTGATAAAATCCTAATTTGCTCAATAGCCTGCCACCTAAAGGACCCATTATCACCATGATGCACCTTGATGAAGTGTTTGGCTAAGACTGAGCATGCTCTCTCGCCAGATATATATGAGAGATGTTCCTTTACTTGTACCCACCTCACGGGTAGTCCTACCCATATATTGCGTAGAACAAGTTGTACAATGTATTAGATAGACCACAAATTTACTGGTGCAATTGACACAGCCTCTTGTTTCATATTCCTCCAAGCGATCCACAGAATAAAACTTTTCAGTGACTATCACATGATCACAAGAACTGCACGATCTCTTTCCACACCTATAGGTGCCTTTATGGTGTAGCCATGAACTGGCAGTGCTGTAACCTCTCAGAAGGCTAGGAGACAAGAGATTGCTCAAAGATAAATTATTTTTATAAACAAATCTACATCCCCTTTCTACATGTGACCTCAGATTAGTATCCCCCATCAGTATGGGTAAATTCCTCTTGATGATTGAGCATACTTCTGAGTATTGGTTTTAGAAAGCTGTAACAAATATAGGATTATTTATATCCTGGACGTGGGACTGCTATCTTGCCCCCTCCTATGCCAACCTCTTTATGGGGTGGTGGGAGGTTCCACATCTATGGGAGCGGTTCCACGTCTATGGAGATGACAGCCCCTTTGCTTTTCAGATCGTGAGCTATGCACGCTACATTGATGACCTTTTGATTATCTGGTCTGGCGACTTGAACACAGCTCAAAACTTTGTCCATTACTTGAATGAAAATGATGTTGAGCTCAGTTTCACCTTTGAGTAGAACAGGGATAAGATAAATTTCCTAGATGTGAACTTTGCCTCTGATATGGCTACAGCGAGTGTGATCTCCACTCTCTACAAGAAACCCATTAGAGGAATTTCACTCCTCCATGCAAGGAGTAACCACCCTAAGCATGTTTTTGGGGGGATAGTAAAAGATCAATTAATGCGCATAAGATATAACTGTACCCTAAGGGGGGATTTCCTGAGAGAGAGTAGAGAGCTAACTAGGAGATTACGGCAAAGAGGATACTCTAAGAAGGTGGTAAACGGTGCATTTTCCAAAGTCCAAAAAATGGACAGTTAAACCCTATTGGATAGTAAATAATCTAAAAGCTCCAAGAAAATTGACCAGGATATTCATAATCCTATATTTGTTACAGCTTTCTCAAACCAATACTCAGAAGTATGCTCAATCATCAAGAGGAATTTACCCATACTGATGGGGGATACTTAACTGAGGTCACATGTAGAAAGGGGATGCAGATTTGTTTATAAAAAATAATTTATCTTTGGGCAATCTCTTGTCTCCTAGCCTTCTGAGAGATCACAGCACTGCCAGTTCATGGCTACACCATAAAGGCACCTATAGGTGTGGAACAAGATTGTGCAGTTCTTGTGATCATGTGATAGTCACTGAAAAGTATTATTCTGCCGATCGCTTGGAGGAATACGAAACAAGAGGCTGTGTCAATTGCACCAGTAGATTTGTGGTCTATCTAATACATTACACAACTTGTTCTAGGCAATATGTGAGCAGGACTACCCGTGAGGTGGGTACGAGAATAAAGGAACATCTCTCATATATATCTGTCCACAGAGCGTGCTCAGCCTTGGCCAAACACTTTATCGAGGTGCATCATGGTGATACTGGGTCCTTTAAGTGGTAGGCTATTGAACAAATTAGGAGGCCACCCAGGGGTGGCAATAAAATCAGAATTCTGAGTCACCAATAAATGTTCAGGATCCATAAGTTGGATAGCCTGCTCCCTAAGGGATTCAATTTTGAATTCGATATTATCAACCCTTGGCAGAGAATATTTGTATTCTTTCATGATCACACATTCAGACAGCGCCCCTATATGAATGTTCTTGTCCTCTAGCATCTAGACATATTGGGTAACGGTACATATTGAAGCCTCAGATACATTGGATGTTATCTAATGGGGACACAGTGAAGCCGACTTGAATTTTAAGGTTTCAAGTTTACTCCCTAGAATAGTAGCCTTACATTTAATCCTCTGTTTATATCTAGAGATATGTCAGCGGGGATATATAATTATGGAAATAATGTAATATTTTATACTTGGTTTGGGTTAATAGACCATCTATAAGTTAATGAATGAGTGCATTTCTCTCTGTATGTATTTAGTCTCCCTAAGGGAAAAAGGGGCAACCAGACGTGGACTCCTTGCTCAGTGTGCTTAGAGGAATGTGGCTACACCTCACTGACGAGGCCCAATGAAGGCCGAAACGATCGTCTGGGGTTGCTGTGTTCCTTGTTCAGAGAAGAATTGCCTGGTATTTCTGTGCTGGACTGACTGTAATAGGCGGGATCAGACTGATATACTACAGGAAAGTTTTACTCTGTGAAAAGCATTGCTGGGCTAAAAGAAGTTGCACCCAGGTGGTAAATCGCCATAGAACAGGCTAAAAATGGTATTGAGCTGGTTGTTCGTTCCTGTGAGTGCATTTCTCTCTGTATGTATTTAGTCTCCCTAAGGGAAAAAGGGGCAACCAGACGTGGACTCCTTGCTCAGTGTGCTTAGAGGAATGTGGCTACACCTCACTGACGAGGCCCAATGAAGGCCGAAACGATCGTCTGGGGTTGCTGTGTTCCTTGTTCAGAGAAGAATTGCCTGGTATTTCTGTGCTGGACTGACTGTAATAGGCGGGATCAGACTGATATACTACAGGAAAGTTTTACTCTGTGAAAAGCATTGCTGGGCTAAAAGAAGTTGCACCCAGGTGGTAAATCGCCATAGAACAGGCTAAAAATGGTATTGAGCTGGTTGTTCGTTCCTGTGAGTGCATTTCTCTCTGTATGTATTTAGTCTCCCTAAGGGAAAAAGGGGCAACCAGACGTGGACTCCTTGCTCAGTGTGCTTAGAGGAATGTGGCTACACCTCACTGACGAGGCCCAATGAAGGCCGAAACGATCGTCTGGGGTTGCTGTGTTCCTTGTTCAGAGAAGAATTGCCTGGTATTTCTGTGCTGGACTGACTGTAATAGGCGGGATCAGACTGATATACTACAGGAAAGTTTTACTCTGTGAAAAGCATTGCTGGGCTAAAAGAAGTTGCACCCAGGTGGTAAATCGCCATAGAACAGGCTAAAAATGGTATTGAGCTGGTTGTTCGTTCCTGTGAGTGCATTTCTCTCTGTATGTATTTAGTCTCCCTAAGGGAAAAAGGGGCAACCAGACGTGGACTCCTTGCTCAGTGTGCTTAGAGGAATGTGGCTACACCTCACTGACGAGGCCCAATGAAGGCCGAAACGATCGTCTGGGGTTGCTGTGTTCCTTGTTCAGAGAAGAATTGCCTGGTATTTCTGTGCTGGACTGACTGTAATAGGCGGGATCAGACTGATATACTACAGGAAAGTTTTACTCTGTGAAAAGCATTGCTGGGCTAAAAGAAGTTGCACCCAGGTGGTAAATCGCCATAGAACAGGCTAAAAATGGTATTGAGCTGGTTGTTCGTTCCTGTGAGTGCATTTCTCTCTGTATGTATTTAGTCTCCCTAAGGGAAAAAGGGGCAACCAGACGTGGACTCCTTGCTCAGTGTGCTTAGAGGAATGTGGCTACACCTCACTGACGAGGCCCAATGAAGGCCGAAACGATCGTCTGGGGTTGCTGTGTTCCTTGTTCAGAGAAGAATTGCCTGGTATTTCTGTGCTGGACTGACTGTAATAGGCGGGATCAGACTGATATACTACAGGAAAGTTTTACTCTGTGAAAAGCATTGCTGGGCTAAAAGAAGTTGCACCCAGGTGGTAAATCGCCATAGAACAGGCTAAAAATGGTATTGAGCTGGTTGTTCGTTCCTGTGAGTGCATTTCTCTCTGTATGTATAAGTTAATGAATATTACTGTATATTCTGATGCTAACAAACATGTATGAGCAATGTATTCCTATTCTTTTCTTGTAATGGCTGGGGCCAGGTGTGTGGTCAAAGATGTTAATACTCCCTGGGACTTGGTTATGGTTTAGATGAATAGCTCAGGGACATGGTTGCATGGGCTGAAAAGCTTTAGTTACAGTATCAGAACTACCATTTTATAATCTACTATAAATTAGGGACACCCAATTTCCCTTTATTTGCTTGTTACTAAGTCTACATATTAATCCTAACATATACACATCTATTCCAGATGGTGGTCAGTCTGTTGCTATGCACAATATTTGCACTGTGAGTAGGTTCATGATTGACTGACATATTTCTCTTTTTTTTTTTTTTTTGCTTGGTCTATATGTTTTGTGTCCTCCCAAAAAAATTATGTTTGTGTATTTAAACATAATACTTTAATAATTGCACCAGTTCACATCGCCTGGTATCAACCTACACTCACCTGTTGTTATTCAGATCATATAGTTTATATGTGTAAAGGGTTAAATAAGTTGCAATTAATGTTCAATCAATGGGATTGTTTTTAAGCCTTTTTAAACTTTGCTCGCTTGCAGGTTATTAGGTCTATGATTACGGTCATGAAGACCGAAACCGGTCAGACCATTCAATCTCTTGACTGACTTTTTCTTTGCTCAGAGCCAGTTATAATATTGGATTGCCTTTATCTTTTTTTTATGCTCTAATAACTTCCAACGTGTAATACGCACGCTATTTCCGACGTGTGCAAAAACATATTTTATGCTTACCTGATAAATTTATTTCTCTTGTGGTGTATCCAGTCCACGGATCATCCATTACTTGTGGGATATTCTCCTTCCCAACAGGAAGCTGCAAGACAGTGACTGGGGCGATGCATGCAAGAGGTTGAAGAATAAAAACAGCAGTGACTGGGGCGATGCATGCAAGAGGTTGTAGAATAAAACCTTGTTGAATAAACATTTTCTTAAGGTAACCCTCTAACTTTTTATCCATTGGATCTAAGAAAGCACAATAGTAGTACGCTTAGCTAGGGTAGAAACTGCTCCCTCCACCTTAGGGACCGTTTGCCATAAGTCCCGTGTGGCGGCATCTATTGGAAACAATTTCTTAAAAATAGGAGGGGGAGAGAACGGTACACCTGGTTTTATCCCATTCCTTAGTAATAATTTATGAAAACCATTTAGGTATTGGAAAAACATCAGTGAAAACAGGCACTGCATAGTATTTATCCAATCTGCATAATTTCTCTGGCACTGCAATGGTGTCACAGTCATTCAGAGTAGCTAAAACCTCCCTGAGCAACACGCGGAGGTGTTCAAGCTTAAATTTAAATGTTGCCAAATCAGAATCAGGTTGAATCATGTTCCCTGAGTCAGAAACATCACCCACAGAAAGAAGTTCTCCTTCCTCAGCTTCTGCATATTGTGAGGGGGTATCAGACATAGCTACTAAAGCGTCAGAGTGCTCTGTATTCCTTCGAACCCCAGAGCTGTCTCACTTTCCTCGTAACCCAGGTAGTCTGGATAATACCGCTGACAGTGTATTATCCATGACTGCCGCCATGTCTTGTAAAGTAAACGCCATGGGCGCGCTAGATGTACTTGGCACCTCTTGAGCGTGAGTCCCTTGAGCGGGAGTCAAAGGCTCTGACACGTGGGGCGAGTTAGTCGGCATAACTTCCCCCTTGTCAGATTCCTCTGGTGATAAATCTTTTAAAGACAGAATATGGTCTTTATAACTTAAAGTGAAATCAGTACATTTGGTACACATTCTAAGAGGGGGTTCCACCATGGCTTCTAAACATAATGAACAAGGAGTTTCCTCTATGTCAGACATGTTTAAACAGACTAGCAATGAGACCAGCAAGCTTGGAAAACACTTTACAGAAAGTTAACAAGCAAAAAATAAAAATGGTACTGTGCCTTTAAGAAAAATAAAAAAGGTCAGAATTTGAAAATCAGTGAAAAAAAGCAGTAAATCAAACTAAATTTTTACAGTGTATATAATATGCTAACAGAGCATTGCACCCACTTGCAAATGGATGATTAACCCCTTAGTTTAAAAAACGGATCAAAAAAACGAAATAGACATTTTTTAACAGTCACAACCAACTGCCACAGCTCTGCTGTGGCCCTACCTTGCCATATAAACGACTTTGGAAAGCACCAAAACCCTTCAGAGAGGTCCTAAGCATTCAGGGAACTCCTTTAGGAAAACTGGATGTCTCAGTCTGCAAAAATTAGGCCCCTCCCACTTCCTGTCTACATAGTGAGCGGCCTAACAAAACTATCCTAGGCAAATTTTAGCCAGCCATGTGGAAAAAAACTGGGCCCCAATAAAGTTTATCACCAGAAAGCATATAAAAAACGTTTAAGCACTCCCAGCAAACGTTTTATATTTCAGTAGTTTGAAAAAATAATAAGAGTGTTACCTCTAATAGTAAGCATGATACTAGTAGTTATTAAATCACTGTAATCAGGCTTACCTTAAATAAATCTGGTATCAACAGCATTTTCTAGCATATACATTTCTCTAGAAAAATTTAGACTACACATACCTCATAGCAGGATACCCTGCACGCCATTCCCCAAGCTGAAGTTACCTCTCTCTTCAGTTATGTGTGAGAACAGCAATGGATCTTAGTTACAACCTGCTAAGATCATTCGAGACCACAGGCAGACTCTTCTTCTATTTTCTGCCTGAGACCATAATAGTACAACTCCGGTACCATTTAAAAATAACAAACTTTTGAATTGAAGAAAAAATAACTAAATAACACCACATCTCTCTAACTGTTTCCATGCTTGTCGAGAGCTGCAAGAGAATGACTGGAGGTGGCAGGAAGGGGAGGAGCTATATAGACAGCTCTGCTGTGGGTGATCCTCTTGCAGCTTCCTGTTGGGAAGGAGAATACCCCACAAGTAATGGATGATCCGTGGACTAGATACACCTTACAAGAAAAATCCTGATATAGCTTGCGCTCCACTTGTAATCTAGCATGTATAATTATTTTATGTATACATAATGACACATAAAAACTCAACTACAAAATGTTTTTAAAAAATGTAAATAGGGGGGCGTGGCTAAGCAAGCAACATGGACGGTCGCCATCTCTGGGGCTCCAAAAGCAGATTAAGGAATACCTTGTATATCTAGTGAAATACCCAGCATTTCACGTTCATACAGCTGTATACTGAAGCCTAATCACTTGCTGTACAGAATGCCGTGATCCTCTTGCCGAATTATCTATCTTCTAGCTCTCTTATGGACCCTCGATAGAAGACGGCCTACTAAGTATACCTCCCACCCTTCCCCCAGCTGCGTGGGTTAAGCTGCAAATACATTCATTGCCTATGACATGAGGGGAGCTAAATCAAACTAAGAACTACAATTTTTATGAAAGTAATCTATCGCATAGGCAAATATGGAGGAGATACACCACCTCATGTCCGCTTTTCTGCAGAAGTTTGAGCAGGATTATTGTGCGAAAATGATGGACTTAAAGTCTGTACCAGAGGCGGAGATGGAGAGTGCATCCGAACACCCTTGCCAAATTGTCCCCTCTACCGCAATTACCACCATTGTACCTGAGACCCTAAAACCCGCTAACCTCACATCGGGAAAGCAGGCTGTGATGGCAAGTACAGACCCAGAACCACAAGACCTGCAGATCACACAGCAGCCTCAAGTTCCCGCCACCATTAAGATCCAACTACGGAAGAATTGTTTACTGTCTTACTGCGACACCAGCGCTGGAGAAGAAACATCTTTAATTGCCCGAGCCTCCTGCAGTAGCAAAACGGTGCGGACCTGGGAGGATGTGTTGGGGGATGCGGCCGGCCCTCTGATGCGCCGATCTGATCCGCTCTTACCAGAACACCGGCTCAGAAGTTGGCCCCGACGCTGGCGACACTGGCTTTCACATTCCTCTTCAGCAACCGGAGGCCTTTCTATGGCGGCGATCTATTGCCTCTCCACTTCGACCCTGTTGCAGCACAGCCTTAAGTCTGGTATCGGGTGAAGTCTCTTGGGTCACCTCACTCTCTCATGGAACTCTAGTTTTGGGACACTGATTCACTTTGCTGTGTTTCTGATGAAGACAGTAATGTCCGATAGTTAATCTCCCAATATGTGTTTGGAATTTGTTTTCTGCACCTTCTCATAAGCTATTGGCTCCCTTATATATATATATCCTTAATTGTTTTTGTTTATTGTTTTACTGAAAATCTTGATAGAGAGAGGGCAGTTGGTGCACAGTTTAGACTGAAGGTCTTACCTTATGCATGTTCCCATCATTATACCCTCTCTTTTTATTTTGATATATAACATGTTGATATTTCTACCAGCACACTATACTGTTCCTTCTGATACTCTCCATCTCCACATTACCATTTATAACGTATATTAGCATTCTCTCTATCTCACCTCACTCCATTTCACTTTAGCTGTGAGACGCTATATCAGAATTCCTGTCTACCCCCTATAGACATGCCCAAATCTCCCTTTCATTTTATAGTGTAATCTTACTAATCACAAAAAACTAGCACTGTATAATATGCATTGTAATAGTATTATATTAACATATGCCCCAGACTCCCCTCAATATTTTATTTTACTATATGACCCTTCTAGTCATTAACTCACACATACAGCATCCACTCCTGGTTGGCATACCCTCTTCTAGGTACACATGTATTTCAAGCTACTAAATGTTACATGGTCTATACTGGCATTTCTCTATGTTCTAAGATAGATCATTTTAGACTTTCTTGTTGATATTTACTAGATAGCTACATAAATATGTGCACTTTTGAACAGCATCTCTTCAGATATAAGTACTGATGGAGATTATGATCCAACCTTACCATAGCTTAGTTTGCCACCATGAACCTATATTCTGTATACTGACATGTCTATTCTATTTCTTCATTCATAGCCGCCTCTTATAGCTAAGGTTTATTGGTTCACCCTCTACTCTCTTTTGACAGAAGATACTCATAGCTATAACCCCTCTGCAAAATATTTGGAAACTTTATAGATATATATAGAGGGTAATTAAGCTTATGCCGAAGAGGATGTGTAATTATGACCCAGAAAGACACGCCCCCCCCCCCCACTCCCCACTCCCATTTTAAACGGCTCTTGACCGCTGTACTCCCCCCCCCATACACTTTAGCCCATGAGTGGCCAGACAAAAGCTAACTACCTACTTATCACCATCATTAAATTATTCTGAATATAGGGACCAATTGACACTTGATATAAAAAAAAAATGAGGTTTCATTGTAACATGCCCAGTTACTCACATTTACCATACACTCCAAACACACTCCCATGCATCATACTATAACCCATATTAACAGATGTTTTCTTCTTATTGAGCCTTCTTAGTTGTATAACAACATTTTCCATATATATCATGTATATAGCACTATTCCTAGTTAGACAGTGATTATAAATGCCATACTGATACCATAGTGTTTTATTACAAGTCTATCTGCTATACGTGAGTTGTATAATTACTCTTTTCACTTTTGCTCTGTTTCTGGGCATATTTTATGTTGTATTATCGTTACTTATTACCTCAATAAAAAATTATTTAAAAAAAAAATGTAAATAAACAAGCTTGTAAAAAATAGTGTGTGTGTTTTTTTTTCTAAACTCTAAAGGGTTATCCACATACAAAAAAAGTCCCTTTGGTATATGTTAGGGATGTGCAATTGTGACAATCGAACTAGAATATTACATTTATAAAACACAGTTGTAGACTAGAAATATTATTTTGAATTTGAATGCTACATTTGAATTTGAATGTGACATTCAAAATCGAATATTGCATTTATACAACATAGTTGTAGACTAGAAATACTATTTTGAATTTGAATGTGACATTCGAATTCGAATGTCACATTCAAATTCGAATATTACATTTATAAAACACAGTTGTAGACTAGAAATAGTATTTTGAATTTGAATGCTATATTCAAATTTGAATGTGACATTCAAATTCGAATATTACATTTATAAAACACAGTTCTAAACTAGAAATACTATATCGAATTCTAATTTGAATATTAGATTTATAAAACACAGTATTAGACTAAAAATACTATTTTGAATTTGAATGTGACATTCAAATTCGAATGTTACCCTCAAATTCAAATATTGCATTTATAAAACACAGTTGTTGACTAGAAATATTATTTTTAATTTTCATGTTACATTCGAATTTGAATGTCACATTCAAATTTGAATATTACATTTTAAAATTGAATGCGATATAAAATACATAGTTAAACATTCTATTATTTGAACAAATATTTTCGAATGTTATTGAAAAATTTTAAAACGAAAATTCGAAAATAGAATGTTAGAATGTTATATAAACATTCAAAATTCGATTTGAACAAACTAATGTATCAAAATTAGTTTTACATTTCTAATTTTTAGGATATGTATATAACTTTGATATGCACGTAGGGGCTCCCGTGAGCCTTTCCTTAAATAAATGCACATTTATACATGCCAGGTTATCACTATTACTACAGTGATCACCTGGATATAAAAACCTATATAGGGGATTCATTTTAAAAAGAGACTTATGGGTGTTAAAAAATAGCTAATTACTCGAATCCTACAAACAGTGAGGACTTTCTTTATTTTGTATATAGTAATCGTGTGCTTAAACATTTTACCCCTGTGTGATTTCCTTTTAAATGGTGGGCCTTGTTTTTTTTAGGATATATACAGATATATTCTATGGATTATTTTGAATATTTTACAGTATGTTTAATATTTAATAATTTGTATTAATATTTTTTAATATTTCAATAACGTGCATTGAAGTTAGCTATTCTTCACGTGAGTTAACCCAACCGCGTTAGTCCTAAATTGTGAAACCCAATGTGAATTTTGCAAATTTTTACATTCCTATGTTCTTCACAAAGAAAAGTACTTTTTATTATTAAATATATATTTGTGATAATGTTAATCTAAAATACATATCTATACCTATGTATTTATAGGAATAGATATACAGGTATATGTAGATATATGTAGAAATATGTATTTACCAAAATATGTACAATATTCTGTATGTGAAGAACATTGGAATATGAACTATTAATAAATCCTGTTGGGTTAGAGCGAGAGTATAGGTGTTATTTTATTTTTAGTTTGCTCTCTCCATTGACTTTTATGGGAAAAAGAAGTTAACATGGTCACAATATTTGGCTAGCGTTGGGTTTCACTTGCACGCAAACTTTTTACTTTCAACTTGTCATACATGCGCTACCCGGCGCTTGCAAAAAGCCTTTACGATTGAGCAGGAGCGCTAAATAGTGCTGTACTCGAAATCTAGCTCTATACAGGGTTCTGGATTATAAGATCCTGCATATAACCCTGGTATTAAAAGGGTTAAGAAAGAGTAGAAATATCTGAGTCCTTGCTGACTTTCTGTATATGTTTATATATATATATATATATATATATATTTCTACATATATATATATATATATATATATATATTTCTACATATATATATATATATATATATATATATATATATATATATATACAAAACACGGAAGGGAACTGCACTCTCATACCAGACCGGGTACACATCCCATGACCCTGCAACATGCTCAGCCCTGGGTGCCACTGGCACTCACAGGAAGCTGTGCTGTCCCCAGAGCCACAAGCAGTTAACCCCAGACAGGTCTGGGTGCAAGAACCATAGGGAAAATTACAAAACAAATTAATAAAACAAATTAATATTTAAATCTTAGCTGAGAGCTTGTAAGTGAGTGCTGGGTTTTCTCTGTGTGTTGTATATATATATATATATATATATATATATTTCTACATATATATATATATATATATATATACACACACACACACACACACACATATATATATATATATATATATATATATATATATGTGTGTGTGTGTGTGTGTGTGTGTGTGTGTCTGCTGTGAGTGGTTTTACCCTGATCAGCTTGATTTTGATACTGCAAGATGTATTTCTGACATTTGAAAGTGATGCTATTGTAGGTCTATTAAGAAAATTGATGTCAGTAAGAGGACAAGTGTGATTAAAATCACATTACACCCTCATAATCAGGAGAGAGTTTAGAGGTGTGTCCTCAGCAAATTAACAGGAATTAGGTTATTAACTTCACCTACATCTCAGCATGATTAATTCATAATACATAAATGATCTCTGAAAATCCACTAATCTTGTAGAAAAATGTAATATACTGACACACTAGCCTTTTCTTGCAGTATAGGAAACTGAATAATGCCTATAATCATGCTAATATCTATAGTCCATCAAGTAATTAATATGTTGGACATACTGTTTATGTTACGCTTTGATAAGAATATTTATTTAAAATCCATAGTATTAGTGAATTCAAGGGATTGATGCCTAATAGAATGCAGGGCATTCCTTCCAGTTTCCATCCTTTTGCCCAAAGCTAGACTATCTTACACCACAAATAATACAAATGTTTTACTACTTACTTGTTAAAAGGAACATGAAACACGTTTTTTTTTCTTTTACAATTCATACAGGGCATACAATTCTAATAAAATTTCCAATTTACTTATGTTATCACATTAACTTAATTCTCATGGTATTCTTTGTTGAAGAGGATAACAAGGTAGGCACGTGTCTGGGGCACAAGCCAGCAGAAAACACTTTTGCTGTCTAGTGCTCTTGCAAATGTACATTCTTGCAAATGTACATTCTTTCAAATGTACAATCTTTCTAATCTGCTGCCATATGGTTCTCCAGATTTGTGCACACTTCTGAGCCTACCTACCTGCTTTTCAACAAGGATACAAAGAAAATGAAGTAAATTTGATAATAGTAAATAAGATTCACACAAAAAATAGATTTAGAGACAAAGGGCTCCATCACATATTTAGCGAAGTGTGCAAAAACTAGACCTTTAGTCTAATCGAGCGATCATATATCCGGAGCAACAGAAAAGTTATGCGGTTATATTTTACACGTCGCGCACATTTTTTACTCCCATAAACTAACATAGAACTGGAGTCAACAGTCGGTATCACATATGCAGTGCAAGGACTGATGTGCGCAGAATAGAGATATTTTGCACCATTTGTATCTCGCCACACATAGGCAGGCACAGCAACCCTTGCACACAGTATAAAAGCACTGTAACTCCCCAGAAGCCTTATCAAACACCTAACGTATGCGCATAATCAACCCCTAAACCACCATCCCCCACATCACAATGACTAATAATATGTGAGGTAAACTTATGGGCGACGTGGGTTTCAGCAGTTGAGCTGAATAATATGCCACATATGTCATCTCGTCCTAAGAGCCTAATTTTTTCAAGTTTACTTTTATTATTCAATTTACCTCTTTCTCTTGATATCCTTTGTTGAAACATAGCTTCTTTCCATAACAAAATACTAAGGTATAGGCTTGGGACTGTGCACGTGTCTTGATCACTATGTGTATAACATTGTTACAAGCATAGGGCAAGATTCATGGATGCTTGTTAATCTTTTAAGAGGCCTCGTTGTTAAAGGACCACTCAATGCAGTAGAATTACACAATTAACAAGTACATAATAAAAGGACAATGCAATAGCACTTACTCTAAATTTCAAATAAGCAGTACATTTTTTTCTGACAACGGTTATTTTTTCTCCCATTTTCCAGCCCCCTGTATCATGTGACAGACATCAGCCAATCACAGACTAGCATACGTATACCCTGTGAGCTTGTGCACATGCTCAGTAGGATCTTGTTCCTCAGAAAGTGTAAATATAAAAAGACTGTGCAAAATTTGATAATGGAAGTAAATTGGAAAGTGTCTTAAAACTGTATACTCTATCTGAATCATAAACGTTTATTTTGACTTGAATATCCCTTTAAGGAGATATGTTTAAAATTCATTGAGAATCCCTTTAACTGTAAATATGGTTTGACAAGAACATTCTATATAAAGTGTAAGGCATATTTAGTACTTTGGAGGGACATCATTTGGTAGCATGTCAAGCACTGGGGGGACTAATTCATGAAAAGGTGAGTTAAATTGATGATTGTTGTAAGTCATTATTTGAATTGTCTTTATTAGGCAAGTGGTGGATAAGAAAGGTAGAAATAGTCGGACCAAACCTTAATAAAGGAGGGAAAGAACCACAGATTCTATCTATTCTAGAAGAGACATTGGGCCAACCAAAACCTCAACTGGATGACTTGCTTTATTGGAGCATGCAAAGGTAGCACCTGGGAACAGCTAAGTAGAAGAGTGCAACGTCTTACACTGGAAGTACATCCTCTTCTTAATTGTCTCCTTCCCTGGTCCCAGGGAGCTCTTAGTGCAACCTCTTTACTGCTCTCCTACTACCCCCCCCCCCCATTACAAGCAGTGTGAGTGACTACAGTGTCATCTCTCCTTCTGGCCAACCTCCTTCCTGTTATATTCTATTCACACTATTTATTAAAGGGACACTGAAGCCAAATTTTTTTTCTTTTGTGATTCAGATAGAGCATGCAATTTTAAGCAACTTTCTAATGTATTCCTGCTAGCAAATGTTCTTCATTCTCTTGGAATCTTTATTTGAAAAGCAAGAATGTAAGTTTAGATGCCGGATCATTTTGGTGAAAAACCTGGGTTGTTCTTGCTAATTGGTGGATAAATTCATCCACCAATAAACAAGTGCTGTCCAAGGTTTTGGACTTTCTTTTTCAAATAAATATATCAAGAGAACGAAGTAAAATTGATAATAGGAGTAAATCAGAAAGTTGCTTAAAATTGCATGCTCTATCTGAATCACAAAAGAAAAATTGGGTTCAGTGTCCCTTTAAGCTTTGCACCCCCTATTGCTGCCTTGCTTCTGCCCACTCTATACAATGGGAAATATATACAAATTAAAAGCTATCTGAAAAATATTGGTTACCCGTATTTAAACATTCACATAATTCTCCAACAAAGCTTAAATGAATCTAACACTTCTCACATGTTGAAATTTTAACGTTCAATGTTCACACAAAAAATTACCATAAATGCGGCAATTATCACAATTATAAATCAGCATTATAATGCCAGTATTTGAATTGTATGCAAGTATTACAATCTAAAAGTCTGATCTGAGCATTAGTTTCACATTTTTATTAAAAAAAAACAGCTCTATTTATACTTATTTCAATGAAGTACACACAAAAGAATTAACACTGGAAAATTATGTTGAAAAAGTCAACATCTACACTAGAACAAGCCAAAATATGTTTTCAAGAGGCTAAGGGGCCTATCTATCAAGCTCCTAATGGAGCTTGATGCCCCGTGTTTCTGGTGGGCTGTGTTTCTGGTGAAGCAGTGGTCACAAAGACCACTGCTTCATAACCTGTCCGCCTGCTCTGAGCAGGCGGACAGACATCGCCGGAAATCAACCCGATCGAGTACGATCGGGTTGATTGACACCCCTGCTGGGGGCCCATTGGCCGAGAGTCTGCAGGGGGCGGCGTTGCACCAGTGAGCTGCTGGTGCAATGCTGAATACGGCGAACGTATTGCTCGCCGTATTTAGCGAGGTCTGGCGGACCTGATCCGCACTGTCGGATCAGGTCCGCCAGATCTTGATAAATAGAGGCCTAAGGCTGTTGAATATGAAAAGTCCAATAATTATGCAAGAAGCTGCTAGATGGAAATGGCTTTGGATTTGCAAATCCTGCAAAAAAAACATTGAGACAAGTGAATGTTGATTGGTTAGAATAGGCCCTATAGACAGTGAATGAATGTTGATCATAAGTGAGACCCCAGGACTCTTCTAGAACCCTTACCCATTGTAGAAGAGGTGATGCTTGAAGCTGATAACATGAGAACAGTGCAAGCAATTAAGAACTTAGGTTAATCATTGGCACTGCAGTACCTAATGCTAAGAAGAACTTAGGTAAATCATTGCCACTGCAGTACCTAATGCTAAGAAGAACTTAGGTAAATCATTGCCACTGCAGTACCTAATGATAAGAAGAACTTAGGTAAATCATTGCCACTGCAGTACCTAATGCTAAGAAGAACTTAGATAAATCATTGCCACTGCAGTACCTAATGCTAAGAAGCTGTCAACTATTATCTTTACAGTGCAACACATGCCAGGCACAAAGAATATAATATCAGATGCACCGTCTTCATTAAACTAATTCTCTTTCTCTGAGCTGCTATTTAGACAGAACTTAGGGGAATTCTAACCTGTAACAATAGTTAGGAACTATGTATTCTTCTTTAGGTGTAGTAGCTTCTTAAAGGGACATGGAATTTAAAACAACATTTCCAATTTACACCCATTATCTAACTTGCTTAGTTCTTTTGATATCCATTGCTGGTAGTTAGCTGCTGATTGGTGGCTGCACCTTTATGCCTCTTGCCATTGCCTTACTGATGTGTTCAGCTAGCTCCCTGTAGTGTACTCCTGCTCCTTCAACAAAGGATACCAAACAAGCAAAATTGATAATAAAAATAAATTGGGTTCCATGTCCCTTAAAGGAATGGAGAGGACTAAAAAGTTTATTTATTTGTTTTGTCTTCGAACCACTGGCGCAAATGAGCTTGTTTTGACAAAAAGTACAATTAGACATATTGCATCTTAAAAGACAGAATAATGACTTGACTTTAAGATATGGGGGCATATTTATCGAGCTCCGTATGGAGCTTGAGGCCTGAAGGCTTGCCGGAAACATAAATTATGAATCAGCGGTCTAAAGACGCTGCTCCATAACCTGTCTGCCTGCTCTGAGGCGGTGGACAGAAATCAACCCGATCGAATACGATCGGGTTAATTGACACCCCCTGCTAGCGGCCGCGATTGTCCGCAAATCTGCAGGGGGCGGCTTTGCACCAGCAGTTCACAAGAACTGCTGGTGCAATGATAAATGCCGACAGCGTATGCTTTCGGGATTTATCGATGTGCAGCGGACATAATCCGCTATATCGGATCATGTCCGCTCGCACCATAGTAAATAGGCCCCATGTTATTGAATATGTGAAAATGAGCTTGTGTTGGCAAAAAAATAGCTTTTTGGCTATATTATTAATTAAATATGTTTATTTCTTTATTACAACTCATTAATGTAATCCACCGTCATTAGGTAAAGGAGAATAGAGATGATTTTATATACAAATAAACTAATTAAACAAGAAAGACAGGTTGGTAAAGGAAAAGGTTAATACATATTTTTCTTTCCCTTTTTCACACCGCTGCTGATCATGACATGAGTTTGCTAGGTAACAATATAAAGTACATTCTGCTTATCTGTTTCTCTGCTCATCCGTGAGAAAGTTCGCTATTTTAGAATGTTGTTTTGTCTTCCAAACTGCAATAATAGGGTTTTTTGATATGTAAAGAACTATCTGCCTTTGTATTATGGTTGGAAAAATATGTTGTCTCGTTAAGTAGTAAAATAAAAAGTGAGATTTCCTTAATGTTGGCGAGTCCTTGTGTGAATACTGGGAGATTTCAGTCCTGAGTCATTTTTATTTTCACTAATCATATATCTAGATGTTGGGGGCTAAGCTAAGAAACCAGCTAAATTCCTGAGAAATAAATACTCATGTCTTGCATAACCAGAATTAGCAAAAAGTACACAAAATGAATTAAAAAATATTGTTGTTGTTATGTCCAATTCAATTAGAAGTCTAGTGATTGACTCCAAGTAACACAGCATATGGAATGTAGGAAGGAAAGTGCTCTAGGTACCTTACACCTAGATTACAAGTTTTGCGTTTGTGTTTTTAAAAATGGCCATTTCAGCGTTAAAACAGCACCTCAGCCATTACAAGTCTTGTCGGTATAGCTGTGCTGCAAGCCTTTTAGCCTGTAACTCAAACGTCAGTCCCGCACACGTAAAAATTACGTTTTTTTATGGGACTTCCATAGCGCTGCCATTACAAGTTTTGCAGTCAGGCTAAAAGGCTTGCGTTGCAGCCTATACCGACAAGATCCGTTCTGCAATCTAGAAGCAGTAGTTATGAGTTTTACGCTACAAAACTGTAACACAAAACTCATAACTAAACTGTCACAAAGTGCACTAAAGAAACATAAACTACCTATTAACCATTATTTCAAAATAAAAAAAAATTACACCTAATCTAATAGCCCTATAAAAATAAAAAAGCCCACCCAAAATAAAAAAAAAGCCCTAGCCTACAATAAACTACCAATAGCCCTTAAAAGGGCCTTTCGTGGGCCATTGCCCCAAAGATATCAGCTATTTTCCCAGAAAAAATGCAAAGACCCCCCAACAGTAAAACCCACCACTCAACCAACCCCCCAAAATAAAAAACCTAATTCTAAAAAAAACTAATCTACCCATTGCCCTGAAAAAGGCATTTGTATGGGCATTGCCCTTAAAATGGCACTTAGCTCTTTTGCTGCCCAAACCCTAATTTAAAAAAAAAAACCCCAAAAAAAACTTTAAAAAAAAACTAACACTAACCCCCGACGATCCACTTACAGTTTTTGAAGTCCCGCTTGAACGATCTTCATCCAGGCGGCGAAGTCCTCATCCAGGCAGCGAAGTCCTCATCCAGGTGGCGAGGAGTTTTCATCCAGACGGCCTCTTCTATCTTGATCCCGGCGGCGCGGAGTGGGTCCATCCTGAAGACATCTGGCTCGGAGCATCCTCTTCATATGGTTGCCGCCGTACACTGAATCTTCAATGCAAGGGAGCCATTTCAAAATGGCGTCCCTTGCATTCCTATTGGCTGAAAAATTTAAATCAGCCAATAGGAATTAGAGCTGCTAAAATCCTATTGGCTGTTCAAATCAGCCAATAGGATTTAAGCAGCTCTCATTCTATTGGATGATGAATACCTTTATTTAGTGGCGGCGATGTCGGGGAGCGGCGGAATAGGGTTTAATAACTTTAATATAGTGGCGGCAACGTTGGGGTGCGGTGGAATAGTGGCGGCAATATCGGAAGCGGCAGATTAGGAGTTAATAACTTTATTTAGGTGGCAGCAATATCGGGAGCGGCAGATTAGGGGTTAATAACTGTAGGCAGGTGACGGCGATGTTGGGGGCAGCAGATTAGGGGTGTTTAGACGTGGGGTTTATGTTAGGGTGTTAGATTTAAACGTAACTTTTATTTTCCCCATAGACATCAATGGGGCTGTGTTACAGAGCTTTTCATTCCGCGATTGCAGGTGTTAGGCTTTTTTGTGACCCGCTCTCCCCATTGATGTCTATGGGGGAAGCGTGCACGAGCACGTCAAAACAGCGTTGTATTTTGTGCGGTATGGAGCTCAACGCAACCATATTGCACGCACAAGCCGGCTGTTTAAAAACTTGTAATGGCTGCGCTATAGGGGGTTAAATAACGCAACTTTTGTTATGTTCATTAATTTCCCTATAGCGCGCATAACTTCTAATCTAGCTGTTTGTTTTTCTTGGTAATTAAGCACTCTTCATGCTGACTTGACACACACATCTGGTTCATTCTACATAAAAATGTTACCTAATTTATTTTAATGTCATTTGTTTCTTAAAGAAACATTGTACACTAGCTTTTTCTTTGTATAAATGTTTTGTAGATTATCCATTTATATAGCCCATTTCTGAGTGTTTTTTAATAGTTTTGTGTTGATTTTCAGACTCCTAACTAAGCCCCAAAGTATCAGATTCCTGCTGGCTCCTGTTTGTGTAAAGGGTCTTCATATATGCAGGGGAGGGGGGAGGGTCTGCTCTTCCTGCTTTCTCAGCCCTTTTCAGTGGGTGTCCAAGGATAACCTCAACAACAGTGCTAAACTGGGAGCTTCTAAGTAAGTTTATGAAAGGTTTTAGACTGGATTTTAAATCAGTATCTGTGCATATTGTTCTTTATAATAGTATCTATTACATGCAGTTATCCCATTAATAAATTACTAAAACTATAGTTTTATCTTCATGCTACACTTTTATGTCTATTTTAATGCTATCGATTTATAAATACTAAAAAAAAAGGATTCAAATAAAACATAATCTATAAAGAATACTTTTTAAAGATAATTATAGGAACTTTACAAATTATCCCTTGATGTAATACAATGTTGTCTAGCTTTAATTTAATTGGAAATGCCATATTTATATTGCTGCCGATAAAGAATCTTCATCTACCTCAAGGCATCAATTTTTCCTTTTTTATCGCTTAACATACCCTCGGCAGTTTACATTGATACAATTTTCTCGCTTTGCAGTTACTAAATATCGCCTACAGTTTTGTTTTTCACTACTAGATGTTAAGGCACAAACAGCAGGCAAAATAGTGTGAAAATATACTCGAAAACCAAATCCCTTTGTACAGTATCTAAGGTTAACATCATTCGCATATGTGATATGAAAATTTTGTAATACGAATCTATCCTGAAAAGTGTTAAACAATCAGAATGACATTTGTAAGTAGGCATGATGGGTATACTGGGAATGTTCGCTCAATGATTTTATTTTTTGAACTTATCATATTTTATAAATATTTTTTAAGGCTTCATATCACTGATTGAAAAAACAACTTTCGCTGTTTTTGTGAATTTTTCATATTTTTCATCAAGACGAACAATGGGGGAAATAATTTCCTCCTAAGATAAAGTTGGGAATTTCATATTTCTCTGACTGTAAATCATGAAACCGCTTAGTTATGAGCTTTAAAATATGATTCAAAGTTGCATAACTCACATTACAAACATTTTCAAAAACTCACGCTCACTGTACAGACCCTGTTTTCAAAAACTCACTCTCACTGTACAGACCCTGTTTTCAAAAACTCGTTCTCACTGTACAAACCTTGTTTTTAGAAACTCACTCTTACTGTACAGACCGTGTTTTCAAAAACTCACTCTCATTGTACAGACTGTGTTTTCAGAAACTCAATCTCACTGTACAGAACGAATTTTCAGAAACCCACTCTCACTGTACAGACCGTGCTTTCAGAAACTTACTCTCATTGTACAGACTATCTTTTCAGAAACTCACTCTCATTGTACAGACTGTGTTTTCAGAAACTCACTCTCATTGTACAGAACGTGTTTTCAGAAACTCACTCTCACTGTACAGACCATGTTTTTAGAAACTCACTATAACTGTACAGACCGTGTTTTCAGAAACTCACTATAACTGTACAGACCGTGTTTTCAGAAACTCACTATAACTGTACAGATCCTGTTTTCAGAAACTCACTCTCACTGTACAGAATGTGTTTTCAGAAACTCACTCTCACTGTACAGACTGTGTTTTCAGAAACTCACTCTCACTGTACAGACTGTGTTTTCAGAAACTCACTCTCACTGTACAGACTGTGTTTTCAGAAACTCACTCTCACTGTACAGACTGTGTTTTCAGAAACTCACTCTCACTGTACAGACCCTGTTTTCAAAAACTCATTCTCACTGTACAAACCTTGTTTTTAGAAACTCACTCTTACTGTACAGACCGTGTTTTCAAAAACTCACTCTCATTGTACAGACTGTGTTTTCAGAAACTCAATCTCACTGTACAGAACGAATTTTCAGAAACCCACTCTCACTGTACAGACCGTGCTTTCAGAAACTTACTCTCATTGTACAGACTATCTTTTCAGAAACTCACTCTCATTGTACAGACTGTGTTTTCAGAAACTCACTCTCATTGTACAGAACGTGTTTTCAGAAACTCACTCTCACTATACAGACCATGTTTTTAGAAACTCACTATAACTGTACAGACCGTGTTTTCAGAAACTCACTATAACTGTACAGACCGTGTTTTCAGAAACTCACTATAACTGTACAGATCCTGTTTTCAGAAACTCACTCTCACTGTACAGAATGTGTTTTCAGAAACTCACTCTCACTGTACAGACTGTGTTTTCAGAAACTCACTCTCACTGTACAGACTGTGTTTTCAGAAACTCACTCTCACTGTACAGACTGTGTTTTCAGAAACTCACTCTCACTGTACAGACTGTGTTTTCAGAAACTCACTCTCACTGTACAGACCCTGTTTTCAAAAACTCGTTCTCACTGTACAAACCTTGTTTTTAGAAACTCACTCTTACTGTACAGACCGTGTTTTCAAAAACTCACTCTCATTGTACAGACTGTGTTTTCAGAAACTCAATCTCACTGTACAGAACGAATTTTCAGAAACCCACTCTCACTGTACAGACCGTGCTTTCAGAAACTTACTCTCATTGTACAGACTATCTTTTCAGAAACTCACTCTCATTGTACAGACTGTGTTTTCAGAAACTCACTCTCATTGTACAGAACGTGTTTTCAGAAACTCACTCTCACTGTACAGACCATGTTTTCAGAAACTCACTCTCACTGTACAGACCGTGTTTTTAGAAACTCACTATAACTGTACAGACCGTGTTTTCAGAAACTCACTATAACTGTACAGACCGTGTTTTCAGAAACTCACTATAACTGTACAGATCCTGTTTTCAGAAACTCACTCTCACTGTACAGAATGTGTTTTCAGAAACTCACTCTCACTGTACAGAATGTGTTTTCAGAAACTCACTCTCACTGTACAGACTGTGTTTTCAGAAACTCACTCTCACTGTACAGAATGTGTTTTCAGAAACTCACTCTCACTGTACAGACTGTGTTTTCAGAAACTCACTCTCACTGTACAGACTGTGTTTTCAGAAACTCACTCTCACTGTACAGACTGTGTTTTCAGAAACTCACTCTCACTGTACAGACTGTGTTTTCAGAAACTCACTCTCACTGTACAGACTGTGTTTTCAGAAACTCACTCTCACTGTACAGAACGTGTTTTCAGAAACTCACTCTCACTGTACAGAACGTGTTTTCAGAAACTCACTCTCACTGTACAGACTGTTTTCAGAAACTCACTCTCACTGTACAGACTGTGTTTTCAGAAACTCACTCTCACTGTACAGAACGTGTTTTCAGAAACTCACTCTCACTGTACAGAACGTGTTTTCAGAAACTCACTCTCACTGTACAGACTGTTTTCAGAAACTCACTCTCACTGTACAGACTGTGTTTTCAGAAACTCACTCTCACTGTACAGACTGTGTTTTCAGAAACTCACTCTCACTGTACAGACTGTTTTCAGAAACTCTCATGCTTTCACTATGCAGTCAAATAACACAAATAATAATATCTGCAAATAATGTAATTATCATGGGTGCTGTTGGCCCCATTCATTCCTACCAGATATAAATGCCCACAGTACCCAGACTAGAGACCATTCTAGTCCTGATATAATAATAAAATGTAGTTTACAGCAACAAAACTCTCAGATGCAATAATCAAGAAGTGTATCTTAAATTTTACATAAACAGTGCAATGAACAAGCTGCAGCTTACAGCAGCCTCTCTCAGAATAAAGCAATTTCCAAAAAAATTTTTTTTTCTTCCCAAGTTCCTCCACTCCCTACTTTACGCTCAACGACTATCTCCGCAATGAGTTTTCACACCGTTGAGAGGGAGGAGCCTCGTCAAGCATCGTCTGGAGTGATGACATATCCAAATTCGAGCACAGGTTGAACTGAGCACCACCCCACTCGCACAGGCTGAACTGTGCAATTAACCTAGTATAGGGATGGGTTGGAGGCTGGGAGCAGCGTTGCAGGGAAATGTATAGATCAGTATGACAGGCATGTAGGGTTCTACCGCACGTGCGGTTAAAAAAAAAAGTTAAAAACATTTTTTTTTACTTTTTAATAAAAACAATTTGACTTTGATGTTTTTGGATTACAAATTAAATATCATTTTTCCAATAGGGGGGCTATTGGAAAAATTATATTTTATTCAGCAAAAAAAAAAATTCTTGCTTTGCTGGGGGTTCACCTGCAGCTATGCGCATATGGAGGAGCCTCCACTGGTCCAGAGTAGTCCCGGAATGCAGCACACCCTTATCCAAGTACCGACAGAGACCTCCAGGGACTAGTGTTCCTTCTTTTAGGAGTGCTACTCAGCTAGTAGCCCTATTCGCAGCAATTAAAGGGCCAGTATACCCAGAAATCATGGATCAATATACTAACAGTAAGTAACTAAACTAAATGTTTCTATTTCCTGCTCCTGATATTACTCTGGATGGTGCTGACACTCCCCAAGGAAAGGGTTGAGCTGTGCTTGAGGCTAAAACGCCTACCCACCAATCATATACCATATGCGAATCTGTATGAGCGGCCTCAAGTAGAATGTTGTATACAACACTGTATGCAGTAATATTTATTAAAATGTGCTATTCACAAACCTCTACTAGATTACTGGCATAAAAAAACTGTGTGCCCATGTAAAGCAGCTCCTTATAACAGTGACCGGCAATGTCAGCAGCAGTGGTCTACAACCTACATTCCAGCTGAAGACTATGCTTCACATTCTGTGGGCTCTTTTATTATTAGAGCAGAAAAACAAGGGAAAAGTCACTTAGATAGAGAGTAACCACGGTGAAGTGTGTCAATCCACTTGAGAGCAGTGTGTTAGTCAGCTAGCTCCCAAAATCACAATGTGTGTAATGTTTGGAAATTCACAGGATTGAATGACCAGGTCCAGTGAGTATTCCCTACCTCAAACTTAGACCGGTGAGGTTCATATACCACCGCTGGATGCACAAATATAAAAATGCAAACACACTAGATGTCTAGTGAATATAATGAATATATATATGCCAAGAGTCCACAACTCATACCTGTGTGCTGCTGGATCCTGAGCGACAGTCCATTGTAGTAGAATATCAGTCCTCCTTATTATGTATTGGACATGTAATTCAATCGGTATCCAGCTCCTGCGGTAAACCTGAGTGAACTCTGACGGCTGCGGTGGGTGGCTCCTCCTTCCGTTTGTATCCCAGGTGAAGGGCGTGATAATGCGGTCAGGTTGAATTAGTGCAATACCTTGCTGCTGTGCTACACTATGGGCCGGTCAAATGCGAACAAGGAATGAAAAAAGGAGCACAAGCAGCGGTTTCAATGCACATAACATTTATTTACAAATGCCAAACATAGCGCCATGGCGCTCAAAGTGAAGAAAAGAAAACCAACACGTTTGTCAAACAGAACAAAATCGTGAGAGGGGATAACACACCCCGGGGTAAATACGGACAAAAATCAATAGGACTAGCTTAAAGAAACAGGTATACGCGTTTCAGCTTACAGCCTTACTCATTACCTGACTAAAACACAATGAGGTGAACTTAAAAACAGTAGCTAGTCATCCTATTGGTAGATGGGAACACTCCCATTAGTTAATCCTCCAATGGAACGATTGGATTGTGTAGCTATGATCAACTAGGACAGCAAGGAAATATGCACTGTTTACGGCTCACAGTGAAACGTATGGAACAAGAATAGAAATGTAAATAAATAAACAAATAAACATAAACTTGAATATAAATATGAACAGTTCTAATGCATTATATGTAGCATAAATCTAATAGATATAGACAATTTAGATTAGCAAACATGACATGATAATTGTTGATATACTCAATTCCGACCAGAGAGAGTATAAAGGGACCCCGGACCCAGCCGAAAACATTTGAGTTGCTGGGAAACTGCTCCATCGTTGCTGAAACAAAAATACAAATATACAGGTGGTTTAAGCACAGAATAAATGTCGTTTGCAACCAGATTATACAACTTATATAAATATTGAGCTATAGTGACCAGACCCTAGGCATACTATACATACATTATAATTATGCCAATAGTGCTATTAGCCTGAAAAAATATATGTATAGTAAGGTCAATATTGTCTATAGATAAAAAAGTGCTCTAATTATATGCATTCCTTAACAGACAGGTCAGCAGGTAGCCTTATTATAACAGGGAACCTTATTAGCCATAGTGGAGTGAATCTAGAGGGTGAGCTAAAGTACCAGGGACCCGAAAAGCCATACTAAAGTACCTAGTGCTGTTAGGCTCCTATTCTCCTAGGGTGACATGGTATGGACCAGGTAAGCCTGGTGGGGGAGAGGAGAGGATAGGCCCTACCAAAAATTGATAAGGTCATATTCTGAGTTTAGGCCCTCTGGAACTCTTGTCCTGAGTTTAAAGATCTAGAAGGCCTCCCTCTCCCCTAGCCTGCGGACCCTGTCAACTCCACCCCTGCAGGGAGCCACCCTCTCGATAATAGTCCATGTGAATGAACTGGTGTCTTTCTGGTGTGTGCCAGCAAAATGTTGGATCAAAGCTGTAGTGAGTACCCCCGCCCTTATATCGGGTCCCTGGTACTTTAGCTCACCCTCTAGATTCACTCCACTATGGCTAATAAGGTTCCCTGTTATAATAAGGCTACCTGCTGACCTGTCTGTTAAGGAATGCATATAATTAGAGCACTTTTTTATCTATAGACAATATTGACCTTACTATACATATATTTTTTCAGGCTAATAGCACTATTGGCATAATTATAATGTATGTATAGTATGCCTAGGGTCTGGTCACTATAGCTCAATATTTATATAAGTTGTATAATCTGGTTGCAAACGACATTTATTCTGTGCTTAAACCACCTGTATATTTGTATTTTTGTTTCAGCAACGATGGAGCAGTTTCCCAGCAACTCAAATGTTTTCGGCTGGGTCCGGGGTCCCTTTATACTCTCTCTGGTCGGAATTGAGTATATCAACAATTATCATGTCATGTTTGCTAATCTAAATTGTCTATATCTATTAGATTTATGCTACATATAATGCATTAGAACTGTTCATATTTATATTCAAGTTTATGTTTATTTGTTTATTTATTTACATTTCTATTCTTGTTCCATACGTTTCACTGTGAGCCGTAAACAGTGCATATTTCCTTGCTGTCCTAGTTGATCATAGCTACACAATCCAATCGTTCCATTGGAGGATTAACTAATGGGAGTGTTCCCATCTACCAATAGGATGACTAGCTACTGTTTTTAAGTTCACCTCATTGTGTTTTAGTCAGGTAATGAGTAAGGCTGTAAGCTGAAACGCGTATACCTGTTTCTTTAAGCTAGTCCTATTGATTTTTGTCAGTATTTACCCCGGGGTGTGTTATCCCCTCTCACGATTTTGTTCTGTTTGACAAACGTGTTGGTTTTCTTTTCTTCACTTTGAGCGCCATGGCGCTATGTTTGGCATTTGTAAATAAATGTTATGTGCATTGAAACCGCTGCTTGTGCTCCTTTTTTCATTCCTTGTTCTCTTTTATTATTATTATTATTATCATTTATTTGTATAGCACCGCCAAATTCCGTAGCGCTGGGTACAATGATAGGGGTATACAATGACAAAGATTTGTGATACAATACAAAACATAACAAGACTAAACAAATCTAGCACAGGAGGAAGAGGGCCCTGCTCCGGAGAGCTCAAAGTCTATAGGTTTAGGGTGCAGAGACATAAGGTTGGGGTAGCTTGTTACATCGGTTGTATTTGCAGCAGTGAGTCAGGCAGTTCATGTACATGTATTAGTATATAGAGGGTTAAAGTTAATACAAAGATTCTACACTCAGACTCTTAGCTAATCCCAAATGGTGATGTAACCTCAAAAACACTATCACCGAAGTTTAGAAGAGAAGAAAAAGTGATTGGGATAGCGCTATGCAGCTGCGAGTCTTATAAAGTGAAATAAATATATATTAGTTTGGATCTATTTTTATCTGAATATGAAGGTGTCCCTGTTTTGGGTTGTTCAATTATGGGATTACTATTTTGATATATAAGGATCCCCGGTTTATTTTGATCATATAACCTGGATGATAGAGTAATTTCTATATTTTTAAAATAGTCTTATGTCCTATGTTTTTTATATATAAGTATCTTATAGATATTATTATAAAATATGATGTAAAAGAAGAGAGAGGAGCAAGTGCCTTAAGATATATGTATTTTATTCCTATACAGATAAGGTTCTTATCGTATAATAGTTAACAATAAAATCTAACACATAGATGCCGGCATCTAGATTTAAAACCACATTAAAACAGTTTTTTATTTGAAATTTATACTTGTTATATTCTATCAGTATTACTGCTGGTTTTGGACTATAACCGTGGTTTTATGAAAGCAGCTCTGATTGGCAACATCTGATAAAAAACAAAAAGTTTCTATTCCTTGACATACATGTATCGTATATTTTGTTTGTTACAATTACAATTTTTCAGTGCAGATCTAGTTTTACAATATATTAGCTAGATGAGTGTGAATACCACGTATTTTTACTTAGACATTGATATTCCAGGTCTACGGTGGTTTGTCACAGCGGTAAATGGTAGTAAGTGGATTTATCTGTCATATATACGTGTATAAGCAGATTGTCTCTTGTTATAAAAACCTTTTTATATTGTCCATATTCTGGATCTCCTCCGTTAAAGTTGTGACCGGCCGGTCCTTTGGTGAAGTAGTTCCGTATGTTCTCCCTTGTTTTCTTTTTTTTGGTTAAAATCCGGGTTCTTCAGGTATTTCCTGATCCAATTGTGGATTTTCTCCTTGTGTCTGTGTAGCCCTTAAGCCAGGTGATTGAGGCTGGAGCGGTTACTGGATCCTTGGATAGGAATTACACATATGGAGTCTGTCCCTAGAAAGTGGGATATGGCTCGATGTACCTATCCTAGCCAGCCCGAACACGAGAAAGACCTCTCACCTGCTGGGTTCTGTGTTTAGATATCCTGTGACTGTCAGCAATCTCTAAGCGTTTCAGCCTGGGGCGTATTAGCTTGGTTCGGATGCGGGATGGAGGAGAGATGGTAAGCCTCTCTGAATAGGTGGGTTTTCAAGGATCTTCTGAAGCTATACAAGGTTGGAGACAGTCTGATGGAGCGGGGTAGAGAGTTCCAGAGGACAGGAGCAGCATGTGCGAAGTCTTGGATGCGGGAGTGGGATGTAGAGATAACAGGAGTGTAGAGACGTAGGTCAGAGGTTGATCGAAGAGGACGGGATGGGGAGTATTTCACGATGAGGAAATGTAGTTGGGAGTTAGATTGTTGAGTGCTTTGTAGGTTAGGGCTAATACTTTAAATTGTATTCTGGAGTGTATGGGGAGCCAGTGTAGAGACTGGCAGAGCGGAGCAGCTGATGTAGATCGTCGACTTAGGTGGATGAGTCTAGCAGAAGCATTCATAATAGATTGGAGGGAGGAGAGGCGGTGTTTTGGAAGGCCATTTAAGAGTAGATTGCAATAATCAATGCATGACAGGATGAGGGAATGAATAAGTATTTTTGTAGTATTTTGAGTAAGGAAGGGACAAATTCTGGAAATGTTGCGTAGGTGTGAACGGCAGGATTTGGTAAGCGTTTGTATATGTGGGTTGAATGTGAGTTCTGAGTCTAGTGTGACCCCAAGGCAGCGGACCTGGGGTGAGGTGTTGAGAATAGAGTCTCCAACCATCAGAGAAATGTCAGGTGTCGGATGTCTCGAAGAGGGGGGAATAAGAAGCAGCTCAGTTTTGGACAGATTGAGTTGGAGGTAGTGTGAAGACATCCAAGAGAAAATTGCAGAGAGGCAGTCAGAAATCTGGTTGAGTAAAGAGGGAGAGATATCAGGAGAGGAAAGATAGATTTGGGTATCATCAGCATATAGGTGGTACTGGAATCCAAAGGAGGCTATAAGTTTTCCAAGGCAGGATGTATAAAGAGAGAAAAGCAAGGGACCCAAGACAGAGCCTTGCGGTACTCCAACTGAGAGAGGCATAGGATCACAAGATATGTTGTTAAAGGAAACTGAAAACGAGCGGTTTGAAAGATATGATGCAAACCAGGAGAGGGCTGTGTCTCGGATGCCGAATGAATGGAGTATTTTTAGGAGGAGAGGATGGTCAACTGTGTCAAAAGCTGCGGACAGGTCAAGAAGAATTAGTAATGAGTAATGGCCTTTTGCTTTGGCTGATAACAGGTCATTTGTTACTTTAGCAAGAGCGGTTTCTGTTGAGTGTTTAGGGCGGAAACCAGATTGTAGTGGATCAAGTAAGGAGTTAGTTGTGACAAATTGAGTTAGCCGATTATAGACTAGTCGTTCCAATAATTTTGAAGCAAAGGGAAGTAAGGAGACCGGTCGATAGTCAGAAGGCGTGGAGGGGTCAAGCGAGGGCTTTTTTAGGATTGGTATGATTGACGCATGCTTGAATGTGTCAGGAAATGTGCCAGCAGTGAGGGATTGGTTAAAGAGATGAGTTAGGGTAGGGGTTAGTGAAGCAGAGAGAGGGGGAATAAGTCGTGAAGGAATAGGGTCAAGTGGGCAGGTTGTGAGATGAGCCGAGGATAGGAGTGCAGAGACTTCTTCCTCTGTTACAGGAGGGAAATAGCATAGGTTTTTGTTAATAGAAGGGGTGGGTAGGATCGCTGTGTTTGCGGGGTGCGAGGTGCAGATCTCTTTTCTAATGGTGTCAATTTTGTTTTTGAAGTGATCAGCAATAATTTGAGCAGTGAGGTTGGTAGTGGGTGGGGGGGCAGGCGGACGTAGAAGGGAGTTAAAGGTTGAGAACAGTTTTCTGGGGTTGGATGCATGAGATGACACGAGGGAGGAGAAATAGACTTGTTTTGCCAGGCTGAGCGCAGAGTTGTAGGACTTAAGGGTGAATTTATAATGTTGGAAATCAGCAAAGGTGCGTGATTTCCTCCACTGCCGTTCAGCGGCCCGTGAGCATCGCTGAAGATATCTGGTCTGTTTAGTGTGCCACGGTTGCCGTCGAGTGATTGATGTACGTCGAAGAGTGGAGGGTGCAGTTTTGTCAAGTCTTGATTTTAGTGCCAAATTATACTGTAGCGTCACGAGGGTTGGACAAGAGAGGGCTGAAATGTCAGAGAGCAGAGGACTCAGTTGAGTGGAAAAGTCTGTGAGATCCAAGTCATTTAAATTCCTGTGAGGTAGCAGTTTTTTGGGGGCTTGCAAAGATGTAGCAGGTAGAGTGAGAGAGAAAGTTAATAGATGGTGGTCAGAGAGAGGAAAGGGGAAGTTAAGGGAGTTGGAAACAGCACAGAGATTTGTGAAGACCAGGTCTATGGAGTTGCCTTCACAGTGTGTTGGAGATGTTGTCCACTGGGACAGGCCTAAAGAGGTGGTAAGGGATAGACGTTTAGAGGCAGCAGGCGTGTTAGGCTTATCTAGGGGTATGTTGAAGTCCCCTAAGATGAGAGAAGGGACATTAGAGGATAGAAAATGTGGAAGCCAGGCTTCAAAGTGGTCCAGAAATTGTGATGCTGGGCCAGGGGGCCGATAGATAACTGCAACACGAAGAGCTATAGGGGAGAAGAGGCGGATAGCGTGAATTTCAAAAGATGAGAACGAAAGAGAGGGGGGTGAAGGAATGCAGTGAAAGGTACTGTGTGGAGACAGAAGAATTCCTACTCCTCCTCCTTGTTTGTCTCCTGGCCTGGGAGTGTGACTGAAGTGCAGTAGAGATGTTGCATAGAGATGTTGCTGCATCAGTGCACAACAATAGGATACTAATGTAAATTGCCTGGTATCTGGAACATCTCACGAGTCATGCTGTGCCATGCAGACAACCGGCCTCCCACAACTGTGGCCCAACACCATCCCAAACAGGACCCCCCACACGCAAGTGATCAGATCGATCAACAGCCGTGCATGCACTATAGGAAACACCGCTGTGATCCAAACACCCACGCACAGAAAACCCACCCAGGATGACGACTGCCCCACACAGCTCCACACCAGAAATTTTAAATAAAATGCTGCTCCCTGCTTAAGCAGAAGCATTTTCATGAGGCTCAGGTCCATGTTTCCTCTTGTGATGATGTCACCACTATGCGGTTGCGCATGTGCTATGTGCGGCAAGGAGTGAGACCGGAATGGCCACACGGCCAAAAAATATACTAAGGGGTATAGGTAAGACAATGCTAAAACTGACTTTTCTAAAACATATTTAAAGCAAACGAAAAGGATGTATATAGCTTGATCAGCAGCAATATATTTAATTATTGAAGAACTTTCATTTAAAATATATTAAATTTTTGAGTAAACTGTGCCTTTAAGCTCTGTAGTAAAAGAAGCTCGTTTCCTCACATCCAAACACCAGACAAGGCTTAGTGTAGTAGAGAGTAACTCATTTTAATGATCAAGACACAGGGTTTTTATACTGTGCAATATGTTAAATGCAAACATGCAAAAGACAATAACATACTGCCTGAGTACAGATCCTGCCGGGAGATAAGGTTTCCCATTTAGCAATCAACCCTTTTATGTCCCGTAGCTTTAAAGGGAAAGGAAACCAAAAACTTTTATAACATAATTCAGATAGAATATACAATTTTTAACAACTTTAAAATTTACTTTTATTATCAAATTTGCTTTATTCTCTTTTTATCCTTTGCTGAAGGAACAGCATTGCACTACTGGCAGCTAGCTGAACACATCTAGTTAGCCAATGACAAGAGAAAAACATATGCAGGCAACCAATCACCAGCTAGCTCCCTCTAGTGTAGGATATGTGCATATTCATTTTCAACATTGGAGTCCAAGAAAACAAAACACAATTGAAAAATAGAAGTGATTTTAAAAGTGTATTAAAATAACATGTTCTATCTGATTCCTACAAGTTTAATTTGGACTTTTCTATCGCTTTAATGGTGAAACGCCCAGCTTCCAGAGGGAGCAGCCCCCAAGTGGTATCATTTTTAAGCTCTCGTTCAGACACACCCTTTGTGTATAAGCAGATTGTCTCTTGTTATAAAAACCTTTTTATATTGTCCATATTCTGGATCTCCTCCGTTAAAGTTGTGACCGGCCGGTCCTTTGGTGAAGTAGTTCCGTATGTTCTCCCTTGTTTTCTTTTTTTTGGTTAAAATCCGGGTTCTTCAGGTATTTCCTGATCCAATTGTGGATTTTCTCCTTGTGTCTGTGTAGCCCTTAAGCCAGGTGATTGAGGCTGGAGCGGTTACTGGATCCTTGGATAGGAATTACACATATGGAGTCTGTCCCTAGAAAGTGGGATATGGCTCGATGTACCTATCCTAGCCAGCCCGAACACGAGAAAGACCTCTCACCTGCTGGGTTCTGTGTTTAGATATCCTGTGACTGTCAGCAATCTCTAAGCGTTTCAGCCTGGGGCGTATTAGCTTGGTTCGGATGCGGGATGGAGGAGAGATGGTAAGCCTCTCTGAATAGGTGGGTTTTCAAGGATCTTCTGAAGCTATACAAGGTTGGAGACAGTCTGATGGAGCGGGGTAGAGAGTTCCAGAGGACAGGAGCAGCATGTGCGAAGTCTTGGATGCGGGAGTGGGATGTAGAGATAACAGGAGTGTAGAGACGTAGGTCAGAGGTTGATCGAAGAGGACGGGATGGGGAGTATTTCACGATGAGGAAATGTAGTTGGGAGTTAGATTGTTGAGTGCTTTGTAGGTTAGGGCTAATACTTTAAATTGTATTCTGGAGTGTATGGGGAGCCAGTGTAGAGACTGGCAGAGCGGAGCAGCTGATGTAGATCGTCGACTTAGGTGGATGAGTCTAGCAGAAGCATTCATAATAGATTGGAGGGAGGAGAGGCGGTGTTTTGGAAGGCCATTTAAGAGTAGATTGCAATAATCAATGCATGACAGGATGAGGGAATGAATAAGTATTTTTGTAGTATTTTGAGTAAGGAAGGGACAAATTCTGGAAATGTTGCGTAGGTGTGAACGGCAGGATTTGGTAAGCGTTTGTATATGTGGGTTGAATGTGAGTTCTGAGTCTAGTGTGACCCCAAGGCAGCGGACCTGGGGTGAGGTGTTGAGAATAGAGTCTCCAACCATCAGAGAAATGTCAGGTGTCGGATGTCTCGAAGAGGGGGGAATAAGAAGCAGCTCAGTTTTGGACAGATTGAGTTGGAGGTAGTGTGAAGACATCCAAGAGAAAATTGCAGAGAGGCAGTCAGAAATCTGGTTGAGTAAAGAGGGAGAGATATCAGGAGAGGAAAGATAGATTTGGGTATCATCAGCATATAGGTGGTACTGGAATCCAAAGGAGGCTATAAGTTTTCCAAGGCAGGATGTATAAAGAGAGAAAAGCAAGGGACCCAAGACAGAGCCTTGCGGTACTCCAACTGAGAGAGGCATAGGATCACAAGATATGTTGTTAAAGGAAACTGAAAACGAGCGGTTTGAAAGATATGATGCAAACCAGGAGAGGGCTGTGTCTCGGATGCCGAATGAATGGAGTATTTTTAGGAGGAGAGGATGGTCAACTGTGTCAAAAGCTGCGGACAGGTCAAGAAGAATTAGTAATGAGTAATGGCCTTTTGCTTTGGCTGATAACAGGTCATTTGTTACTTTAGCAAGAGCGGTTTCTGTTGAGTGTTTAGGGCGGAAACCAGATTGTAGTGGATCAAGTAAGGAGTTAGTTGTGACAAATTGAGTTAGCCGATTATAGACTAGTCGTTCCAATAATTTTGAAGCAAAGGGAAGTAAGGAGACCGGTCGATAGTCAGAAGGCGTGGAGGGGTCAAGCGAGGGCTTTTTTAGGATTGGTATGATTGACGCATGCTTGAATGTGTCAGGAAATGTGCCAGCAGTGAGGGATTGGTTAAAGAGATGAGTTAGGGTAGGGGTTAGTGAAGCAGAGAGAGGGGGAATAAGTCGTGAAGGAATAGGGTCAAGTGGGCAGGTTGTGAGATGAGCCGAGGATAGGAGTGCAGAGACTTCTTCCTCTGTTACAGGAGGGAAATAGCATAGGTTTTTGTTAATAGAAGGGGTGGGTAGGATCGCTGTGTTTGCGGGGTGCGAGGTGCAGATCTCTTTTCTAATGGTGTCAATTTTGTTTTTGAAGTGATCAGCAATAATTTGAGCAGTGAGGTTGGTAGTGGGTGGGGGGGCAGGCGGACGTAGAAGGGAGTTAAAGGTTGAGAACAGTTTTCTGGGGTTGGATGCATGAGATGACACGAGGGAGGAGAAATAGACTTGTTTTGCCAGGCTGAGCGCAGAGTTGTAGGACTTAAGGGTGAATTTATAATGTTGGAAATCAGCAAAGGTGCGTGATTTCCTCAACTGCCGTTCAGCGGCCCGTGAGCATCGCTGAAGATATCTGGTCTGTTTAGTGTGCCACGGTTGCCGTCGAGTGATTGATGTACGTCGAAGAGTGGAGGGTGCAGTTTTGTCAAGTCTTGATTTTAGTGCCAAATTATACTGTAGCGTCACGAGGGTTGGACAAGAGAGGGCTGAAATGTCAGAGAGCAGAGGACTCAGTTGAGTGGAAAAGTCTGTGAGATCCAAGTCATTTAAATTCCTGTGAGGTAGCAGTTTTTTGGGGGCTTGCAAAGATGTAGCAGGTAGAGTGAGAGAGAAAGTTAATAGATGGTGGTCAGAGAGAGGAAAGGGGAAGTTAAGGGAGTTGGAAACAGCACAGAGATTTGTGAAGACCAGGTCTATGGAGTTGCCTTCACAGTGTGTTGGAGATGTTGTCCACTGGGACAGGCCTAAAGAGGTGGTAAGGGATAGACGTTTAGAGGCAGCAGGCGTGTTAGGCTTATCTAGGGGTATGTTGAAGTCCCCTAAGATGAGAGAAGGGACATTAGAGGATAGAAAATGTGGAAGCCAGGCTTCAAAGTGGTCCAGAAATTGTGATGCTGGGCCAGGGGGCCGATAGATAACTGCAACACGAAGAGCTATAGGGGAGAAGAGGCGGATAGCGTGAATTTCAAAAGATGAGAACGAAAGAGAGGGGGGTGAAGGAATGCAGTGAAAGGTACTGTGTGGAGACAGAAGAATTCCTACTCCTCCTCCTTGTTTGTCTCCTGGCCTGGGAGTGTGACTGAAGTGCAGTAGAGATGTTGCATAGAGATGTTGCTGCATCAGTGCACAACAATAGGATACTAATGTAAATTGCCTGGTATCTGGAACATCTCACGAGTCATGCTGTGCCATGCAGACAACCGGCCTCCCACAACTGTGGCCCAACACCATCCCAAACAGGACCCCCCACACGCAAGTGATCAGATCGATCAACAGCCGTGCATGCACTATAGGAAACACCGCTGTGATCCAAACACCCACGCACAGAAAACCCACCCAGGATGACGACTGCCCCACACAGCTCCACACCAGAAATTTTAAATAAAATGCTGCTCCCTGCTTAAGCAGAAGCATTTTCATGAGGCTCAGGTCCATGTTTCCTCTTGTGATGATGTCACCACTATGCGGTTGCGCATGTGCTATGTGCGGCAAGGAGTGAGACCGGAATGGCCACACGGCCAAAAAATATACTAAGGGGTATAGGTAAGACAATGCTAAAACTGACTTTTCTAAAACATATTTAAAGCAAACGAAAAGGATGTATATAGCTTGATCAGCAGCAATATATTTAATTATTGAAGAACTTTCATTTAAAATATATTAAATTTTTGAGTAAACTGTGCCTTTAAGCTCTGTAGTAAAAGAAGCTCGTTTCCTCACATCCAAACACCAGACAAGGCTTAGTGTAGTAGAGAGTAACTCATTTTAATGATCAAGACACAGGGTTTTTATACTGTGCAATATGTTAAATGCAAACATGCAAAAGACAATAACATACTGCCTGAGTACAGATCCTGCCGGGAGATAAGGTTTCCCATTTAGCAATCAACCCTTTTATGTCCCGTAGCTTTAAAGGGAAAGGAAACCAAAAACTTTTATAACATAATTCAGATAGAATATACAATTTTTAACAACTTTAAAATTTACTTTTATTATCAAATTTGCTTTATTCTCTTTTTATCCTTTGCTGAAGGAACAGCATTGCACTACTGGCAGCTAGCTGAACACATCTAGTTAGCCAATGACAAGAGAAAAACATATGCAGGCAACCAATCACCAGCTAGCTCCCTCTAGTGTAGGATATGTGCATATTCATTTTCAACATTGGAGTCCAAGAAAACAAAACACAATTGAAAAATAGAAGTGATTTTAAAAGTGTATTAAAATAACATGTTCTATCTGATTCCTACAAGTTTAATTTGGACTTTTCTATCGCTTTAATGGTGAAACGCCCAGCTTCCAGAGGGAGCAGCCCCCAAGTGGTATCATTTTTAAGCTCTCGTTCAGACACACCCTTTGTGGCAGTTTGCTCCATTCTGTTCACATGGTGCGAGAGCGACAAGCCTTTTTGTATTTATTAGGTGCTCAAATGGTAGCACAGCCAGGAGAGGTAGAGGGTATTGTGGGTACAATAAAACACATGCATGCTGCTAGAAAAATGTACTGAAAAAGGTGTTTTTGTGAGTGGATGGGAGTTTAATAGGGCATAAAGAAATAAATAAAGGGACTTGTGTCTAGGAAACGTCTTTTTAACCCTTGAGAAGCTGGGATGTAGAAGAGGCAACAGACTTTGTGCCACAACCCCTATTTGAGGAAGCCAATACCTTGAAAGTCATACCCATAACAGTGCTTTATGATAGCTTAACATCTGTTTGGCAGAACAAAAATGCCAGTATTGATGCTTGATATATATACTGTACACCATTCTGTAAGATTGCTTTCCAAGCCCTGGGGAGATTTATTGGATTTAAGTTTTCAAAAATCAGAAAGTGCATTGAATACGTCTATTACATAAGCTTCCCTTTACCCAGTATATTTCAGAAACCTTAAGTACTGCTGATCTGATTTATCCTTTACACAATAAGCAATGTGAACCTGACTTGTTGGTATTAATGGGACATAAAACCTTAACACTGAACTGTACAGAAATGGATTTCAGTTTTGAAAAGATGCATTTTCCAGTACAGATATATTACAAAAACAAAGTTGTCACTGTTTGATAGATAGGTTTTACTGTCCATAGAGTATATGTACATATGTCTGGTGCTCATGCATTCAACCACTTCACCTCATTCTTTTGGGCTCCATAGATACTGGGCTTTCCTCCCCATGCATAAAAGCCCCTCTTCGTGCTATACCAACCCTTAGGAGTACAGGCAAAGGAAGTAAACCTCTGGTGCTCACTACCACTCTCATTTGTCTCATTGCAAAATAATCAAGCATTATGTTTTTATAGTACCCTGTGAAAAGGATTTGTACAATGCAGTTAACCCATTTAACTAATAAACATTTATGGAAACATGGTTTATGTAGAATTAACTAACATATTTTAGGATTCATAAGTGTTTTCTTAACTCAATTGCTTTCCATATTTTAAAATACGTATTGATTGTTTAAATTTATTTTGTTTGTTCAATTACCAACCAGAAAGTTTTAGAATCCATTTTGATTTGTGTGGAGAATGCAATAGAAGTCATCCTGAGCATTTGAAAAGCATGTGCTAAGTTTATTTCATTATTAATGAATTAATGTTCATAAAAAGTATTGTAAGTTTTGTAACATTAAAAAAAGAATTATTTTCCATGACTTTGTACTAGATAGAAACTTCCAGTAGTGCTTTCCTGCTCCTTGGCCTATCTACGTATGATACCAAGAGAACAAAGCAAATTAGGTAACAGAAGTATATTAGAAAGTTGTTTAAAATGCTTTATCATGAAGAACAATGTTGTGTCTTTCTCTGAAAGCACTAAGCTAATATAAACAAACAGCCCAAATGCCAGTGTTTTATCCAAAATACAAAAAAAGCAAAGTTACTAACTGCTAGTGATATACTAGATTTTCAGGTCTATGTGAACACATCCAATTCAAACAATTTGAGGGATTTATTTTTTTCTTACAGTTTTTGTATTTAAAAAAGATTAAAAAAATATTATTATTATTATTATTAATAATAAAAAATAATAATAACAGACTTTTAAAACATAAGAATAACATATTGTATTCAATGGAAATATTTTTTCTTTTTATAATCAAATTCAGATCACCCTTGCCTAGTGTGTTGCTTGGATGCTGAAACGTTTTTCTTGGGGGGGTTAAAGAAACAAAATTATTTTTTCATGTAAAGACAATACTTTTATGTTGAGACATATCTTTTAATCATTCTTTAGAATAGGTTTTAATAACAATTATTTTTTAATATTTTCATTCACCTACTATATGTTTTTGGGATATACATTTTTGCTTTCCTTTATTTAAAATTCTAAGAAGTATTGAACTTGCAGATATGAACCAGTGGATGAGAAACTCTTAAAACCTATGGCCTTTAATTCAATTGTGGTTTTGACGCCAAATAAATGTTTGATCACATTTAAACCTTTTTATGCTTGTGAGTTTGCAAAGCTAATTAATCAGTGCTAAAAGATTTCAGACTATCGCTATCTCCTGTCTTTTCCTTACATATTATCAGTGTTCTAGAGACCTAAAGAAATTAAAGGGATAGTGTAGTCAAAATTAAACTGTCATGATTTAGATAGAGCATGCAATTTTAAGTATCTTTCTCATTACTCCTATTATCAGTTTTTCTTCGTTCTCTTTGTATATTTCCCTTTTCAGGGCAATGGTTAGCTTAGGTTTATTTAGATAGGTTTTTATTTGGGGAGTTTGGTTGTGTGGGTGGTGGGTTTTACTGTTGGTCGGGTTGTTTGTATTTTTTTTACAAGTAAAAGAGCTGATTTCTTTGCGGCAATGCCCGCAAAAGGCCCTTTTAAGGGCTATTGGCAGTTTAGTGTAGGCTAGTGTTTTTTATTTTGGGGGGGGCTTTTTTATTTTTATAGGGCTATTAGATTATGAGTAATTCGTTTTTATTTTAGATAATTTCGTTTTTTATTTTGTGTAATTTAGTGTTTATTTTTTTTTGTAATTTAGATAATTGTATTTGATTAATTAAAAAAAAATTATTTTATTGTAATGTCAGTTTTTAGTGTAAGGCAGGTAAGGTTTTATTTTACAGGTAACTTTGTATTTATTAACTAGGTAGTTAGTAAATAGTTTATAACTTTTTACTAACTAGTCTATCTAGTTAAAATAAATACAAACTTACCTGTAAAATAAAAATAAAACCTAAGCTAGCTACAATGTAACTATTAGTTATTTTGTAGCTAGCTTAAGTTTTATTTTACAGGTAAGTTTGTATTTAGTTTTAAATAGGTTATTTAGGTAATAATTGTAAGTTTGATTTAGATTTATTTTAATTATATTTGTTAGGGGGTGTTAGGGTTAGGGTTATGCTTAGGGTTACGTTAGGGTTAACTTTAGGGGTTAATATATTTATGTAGTGATGCGGGAGGGCGGCGGTTTAGGGGTTAATAGGTTTATTATAGTGGTGGTGTGGAGCGGACGGCAGATTAGGGGTTAATAATATTTAAATAGTGTTTGCGATGCGGGAGGGCAGCGGTTTAGGGGTTAATACATTTATTATAGTGGCAACAATGTCGGGGAGTGGCGGAATAGGGGTTAATACATTTTTTAAGTGGTGGCGATGTCTGGAGCAGCAGATTAGGGGTTAATAATTTTATTTTAGTGTTTACAATGCGGGAGGGCCTCGGTTTCGGGGGTTAATAGGTAGTTTATGGGTGTTAGTGTACTTTTTAACACTTTAGTTATGAGTTTTATGCTACAGCTTTGTAACGTAAAACTCATAACTACTGACTTTAGAAGGCAGTACGGATCTTGTGGTTATAGAGTGTACCGCTCACTTTTTGGCCTCCCAGGCAAACTTGTAATACCGGCGCTATGGAAGTCCCCTTGAAAAATGACTTTTTTTAAAAGTGCGGTACTGACATTGAGTGACGGCCAAAAAGGTGTGCGGTACACCTATACCTACAAGACTTGTCATAGCGTTGTTAGGGAAAAAGCAGCGTTATGAAGCATAATGATGCTTTTTCACTCATAACGCCAAACTCGTAATCTAGCTGTAGGTTTGTTTTTTGGTCTCCTTTCAAAGCTGAACCTCAATTGTACCTAGCCCTAAGTGATTAATAGAAAACTAGGATATGAACTGCACTCACAGACTAGACTGGGTGCACATCCATCAACAGCCACTATGCAACAGAAAGGGGGAAGTTTAAGTCCAGGCTGTTTTGTTTGGTTTTTAAGATACACATATAACAACTAAAGTCTGCATAACATTTTTGGCAGCAGCACACTGTGTTGTAGCCAAAGACTTGTAGGAATTCAAACCAAAAATCTTTTCTTGAAACTAGGCTCACTAAATCTTATGCCACATGAGCTGTTGTGAATGTAGTTTTAAGCCATTAAGCATAGACTCATAGAAACATTTTAATAAAATGAATTTGATTTCACTCTGAAGCAATTTAGGTTTTCCTCTATGTTGCAGCAATACTTCTCAATCACCATTGTAGTTTTTTACTTTGTCTATCATAGACGTAGATTAGATATTTTCACAACCAAGCTGTAAATTCATGTGGTTCCCTGGAGATGGATGCACTTGTTATTGAACTATGCAGAAATACAAACTCGTTTTAAGTGCTCACTTTCATTAACATATTTAAAAATTTAGAAGTCAATTGGAAACTTTTTTTAAAATCATATGCTGAATCAAAAAATAATCGTTTTGGGTGTCGCCTTTTTAAAGGGCCACTGTAAGTAAATATTTTCTATGCCTGTTACTAACTAACTACCCCAAATACGCTTTTTATCAATAGCATTTCATTAACATATCTCTACCGTATATCAGAAATCTTGTCTGCAAATTTAATTGTTTTCCAAACCCACTCCGTGGGTATCCTTTGATCTGTACCAATCCGTTTACAATACCTAGGTTTCAAAATGGCGCTTTAAACACAAAGTTATTGGTTTAAGTATTTTGAACATGCAGTGCTGAAAATAGTGGGCAGGATAATGTGACATCATCGGCGAATAAAAGATATAACTTTTAGAACGTTATGAAACTTCGTTTTGGAGAAAATATAGGTCAGTAGGTTTTAATTAATGTTTATTAACTTTAATATGTTAGTTGTTTAGCTTAAAAATTATAACAGAAAGTAATCCTTTAAGTATTTAGTGATAATGAAGGCATTTTTTGTTTTAAAGGGACATTCTGGTCAAAACTGAAATGCAGATAGACAAATTACATCTTTGAATAGAAACATATTTGCATTATACATGTATTGGCAAACATGCTTCTAGTAAAAGCTATCTCTGTTTTAGTGTTATTTTTTTCCCTGCACATGCATGTGAAGCATAGCTAAATATTTCCAGTGCACCAGCATTTTAAATACTGCAGCTGCTCAGAGCACCAGTGGGGCTTGTATTATATCAGCAATTAATAAATTGAATCATTACCAGATGGTACAAGCACCTTAGGCTCTTTGAGCGTGTGCCCTAGTGCACAGTGCATACTTAAATACACTTTTGAAACAGCTATAATTTTTATAAGAAGCCTTTTTGCTAATACATGTATATTACAAAAATGCTTCTATTTATACTAAAACTGTGGATTCCAATTTTGGCTGGAATGTCCCTTTAAGTGGGCATGTGCAGGAAAAATACAACCTTTATGAAAAAGCACAACCATGACAAATTTAAACAAATCAGTGTTTGATTGTAGACATGCCTAATCATTTTATGTTGGCATTAATTTTAGAATTTTGGAGATCTATACTTTTTTTTACTTAAAATATATTAAAGGGACATGTTAAAGGGCCATGAAACACAAAATGTTTCTTTAATTATTCAAATAGACCATACACTTTTAAACAACCTTCCTAATTACTTCTAATATCAATTTCACTTAATTATATTGGAATTTGTTATTGAAGGAGCAGCAGCACATACCCTATATGTGCAGCCCCTAATCAGGAGCTAGTACCCAGCTCCTGAGCCTACCTAGGTATGCTTTTCAACAAAGGAAAACAATAGATCTAAGCACATTAGATAATTGAAGAAAATTGGAAATTTGTTTAAAATTGTATGATTTAGCTGAATCATGAAGGGGGAGAGTTTCATGTCCCTTTAAGGCTACTGATCTAATGCTAATGTATTATATATTGTAATAGCTTTTCTTTTGAATGAAAATCACTATTAAAATTCTGTAAAACTATTTTTTTTCTTATTCTAGCATCTGAAAAAACATTACAATGGAAAGATATCACAATGGAAATCTATTATAGTAGCAGATAGCACAGCAATAGTTTACATTCACTGAACTGTTCACTGATAAAAGCTGTTTGACAGTTGTTCTTAAAGTGATGGTAAGTTATTTACTTTCAAAAGCCTGAATTAAAAAATGTAGCTGAGAAATAGTCGCGTTGCTAACTTTATTTCAGAAAAAAACAATTAGGTATTTATAATCTTTGATTTTTACTATTGTATAGCAGCCCCTGTTCTCTCCGCCACCCTTGTTGTTCCTGCTTTATGCACAGTGCGTCCCACCCACTCTCTACGTATGCATGCTGTTGTAGTTATCTGAAGTCCGGAGCTAACAAAAGTACATATCCACTATAATAAACTTCAGAATAAAATGTGCATATCACTTTTTCTGAAGATATTAATAAATATCATAAATATAATTGCTGTTACAATTATGATCGGAGCTCCGAAATCTGATGAGCTGTGGGCACCGATATCTTAAAAATCGCAAATGCGCATGCTTGCATGACATAGCGAACGCATGTGCAAAATAACTTGTTTTGTTTTTTTTGGTTTTTTTTACTTGCAAACATGCCGAAATGCCACAAATTTAATTGAACAGCTGAGATAACATCATAGCAAAAAAAAAAAAAAAACACTGAGTGGAAGGGCTGCCGGTGCGCACATTACATTCGGGGCAGTTTGCTTTAGATTACATAAATAAAATGTATTATTGAAATTTTTAATGAATTAAAGGGCCACTAAACCCAAAATCTTTCTTTCATGATTCAGATAAAGAATAGAAATTTAAACAACATTACAATTTACTTCCATTATTTATTTTGCTTCATTTTTTAAATATCCTTAGTTGAAGAAAAAGCAATGCACATGGTGAGCCAATCACACGAGGCTTCTATGTGCAGCAACCAATCAGCAGCCAGTGAGCATATCTAGAAATACTTTTCATCAAAGAATATCAAGAGAATAAAACAAATTAGATAATATAAGTAAATTAGAAAGATGTTTAAAATTGCATTCTCTTTCTAAATTATAAAAGAAAAAATGTGGTTGGCATGTCCCTTTAAGCACCTACTTATTTTTATAGCTGCATCAATTGATGCTAGTCAGACTATTTGGACTTACCATCACTTTTAGCTCCATTTATCAAGCTGGGATGGACAGGGGCGAACATATGCTCTTCTGGCCGCCCCAGCTCACCTCTGGTGGGCAGCAATCTGCTGCCGGAATTTAAGATTGCATGTGAGCGCTATTTTGTGCTTGCTTGCAATCCGTCCCCTGCCCTCACACAGCCAATCACACGCGGGTAGGAGCTGTCAATCACCCTGGTCGGACGAGACCGGGGAGATTAAAATTCTCCACTTGATGACCGCTGCTTGAAAAATGGTGACTGCAGATTCTCTTGCGAGGGCTTGATAAATCGAGTCCATAAACTTTTTATCAGATGAATAAATGTATCTTTTGGAATTATTAAATGTTGAAAAAAATTGCACCTTTTTAAAACAGAGATAGAAAAACACACACTACAAACATACCAATCACACATCACATCTCACATGTGCACAAACATCTCACACGTACATTTTTTTTTATGATTTTAATATTAGATGTTTCATGCTTGTTAATATTTGGCATTGATGTGTGTGTATATATATATATATAATCATTAAGATGTGCCTTTGAATAGAGTTGCAATAACAGCAGTTCCGTTTGTATCATTTACTGCTTAGTCAACTGGGTTTTTCTACTTCCAGATCATTTGTCAAGACAGAAACATTTACAGATGTTTTCGGGAAGAAAAGCTCTTCTAAGCAAAAATGTATTTAGTGGACTGAATTTTCATTTAGACTACTGTATATAATAACTTGAGTAGCATTATGGGAAAAGTTCTAGGAGTAATGCTTTATGCAATATACCTTTTTTTTTAAATTAAACTATCCTATCAGAAATTCTACTTTAGATGAAAGAGTGGGGGATTGGTAACTGATTTGTGGATTTTGTTTACCTTTTGTTCATGTATGTGGGCTGTAGTGACTTTTGTGATAGAAAAGGTAAGATAATCTACAAATGTAATTCCCCATAAAATCTTTGATTATGTGCATAATGCAGTTCACTTTCATTATGTATTTTACCTGCTTTTTTTCTTTAATTTAACCACTTACAGGGCACAGGGTACATCAGTGAGTTATAACAACAGTAGAAAGACCTTGCTATTTTCTGCATTCCACAGGCAGTGAGGCATGCAGAAATTGTGTGCTCTTGCTGCTATTGGTGAGACCCGTTAAAGCCCTTGAACACCTTTGCAACAGGCGATATACAGGTGTCGCTGTCATTAGGGGTTAACTGTCAAAACTGTTTTTTTCCTACTGTCCTTAGACAGGGTGGGGTGTATCATTCAGAATCCTTAAAGAAACAGTCTACTTGAAAATTTTAATTGTTTAATAAAAAATATTGACAATCCCTTTATTACCCATTCCCCAGTTTTGCATAACCAACACTGTAATATTAATACATGTATTACCTCTGTGATTACCTTGTATCTAAGCCTCTGCAGGCTGCCCCCCTTATCTCAGTGCTTTTGACAGACATGCAGTTTAGCCAATCAGTGCTGACTCCTAAATAACTGCACAAGTAGTAAGCTCAATGTTATCTATATGACACACATGAACTAGCAATGTCTACCTGTGAAAAACTGTCTAAATTTACTGAGATAAGATTTGGTTTTAAACAGTTTAGAAATAAGTTTGAACATACCCAGGTTTAGCTTTTAAAAAACAAAACAAAGAACAAAGCAAATTTAAAATTGGAAAGTTGTTTAAGATTGCATGCCCTATCTGAATCATGAATGTTTAATTTTGACTAGACTGTCCCTTATACTATACCATTTAACATATAGTGTTCCAAACTTTAAAAGGAACATAAACCTCATATGCCTAGGTGTATCACACTGTCCATCCGGCACAGCATATGCTGCTTGCATTTATCACTGCAGCTGTTCCCCATACTCTCACACAAGCAATAGAGCAAGAGCTGGGCTTCTTATTCATCCCAGTCGATCTTATGGTGGTGAAGGGGTTAAAGGGACAGTAAACTGTAAAACAGTTTTCCCTTAATGTACTTCCAAATAGCTTGTTTTGTGCTTTGAAACCACAGCCTATTACAATGGGTTGAGCTTACAGGTAAAATGAGATCTCATTATGTTATCACTTTGTCTACACACACATGATTCATTAACTTATATTTGTCTGTAAACCAAAGCTCAATACTTAGAGAGAACATTGGAAAATTATCATTGTATTAGTGATCTCTTTTATACCCATCTGGGAGTGGAATTTATTCTGCTGGTTGTGTTTACATTGCCTATTAATAGCCTGGACTTAAAGGGACAGTAAAGTCAAAATTAAACATGGATAGAGCATGCAATTTTTAACAATTTTTATCTTTTATTGAAAAGTAAAACTAGGTTGGCTCATAAGTGCACGGGAGTGTGCACGTGTCTTTAGTGCTCTATGCAGCAGTGTTTTGTAACATTATTTGTAGCTTTATTATACTTAACTATACATGATGGACATATTCCAGCTTGATATAGATGAAGTGAAACAAGCACACTTTTCAGAGATATTTTACAGCAAAATGAATGTATATTGCAATGATGTTTTATTTTGTTTAAAGGGACAGTCAACACCAACATTTTTGTTGTTTGAAAAGAAAGATAATCCCTTTATTACCCATTCCCCAGTTTTGCATAACTAACAATGTTATATAAATACACTTTTTACCTCTGTGATTACCTTGTATCTAAGCCTCTGCAAACTGCCCCCTTATTTCAGTTTCAGACTTGCATTTTAGCCAATCAGTGATATCTCCAGGGTAACTCCACGTGCATGAGCTCAATGTTATCTATATGAAACACATGAACTAATGCCCTCTAGTGGTAAAAATGTATTCAGATTAGAGGCAGTTTTCAAGGTCTAAGAAATTAGCATATGAAGATCCTAGGTTTAGCTTTCAACTAAGAATACAAAGAGAACAAAGCTAAATGTGTGATAAAAGTAAATTGGAAAGTTGTTTAAAATTACATTTCCTATTTAAATCATGAACGTTTTTTTAGGACTTGTCTGTCCCTTTAATTAAATAATTTAAAGAGAGGTTAAATAATGAGTGTAATGTTCTTTTAAAATAAAATATTCATTATTATTTACCTTACAAAAAAATCAATAGAGTGAATAAATAAAATAAAATGTTCCATTTTTACCAGTTAAAGTTCTATGAAATTATAGCTATTACATTAATAATTTTATACAATTTACTTACAGTGATGGCTGCAATGCACTGCAAAGACAAAGTAAATATCTCAAGTGCAGATTGTCTATTATATGTCTGTGTCCTACATGAAATATCCTTATAATATTCATTGTAAAAGATTTCTGCCATGGGGACAACAAGGACAAAATGCATTTCTTATAATACATCCTTCGAGACACCTTTGCAGCATGTGAGCAGACAAAATAGGCTGTGGGGGATGAATATGACAAATCCTCTGAGGGAATATTAGATCACATTATTTCCTCTTAGAATGGTGGCTTTGCCTAGAGCAGGGTATGTAATGCCGAGTTTTACTGATAAACAGAATAAAATCTTGGAGTGGGCTTCTCTTAAATATACTGTGAGCACTTTAAAATGGGATCTTGAGATATCGCTCAAGTGCCTTTATAGTTTGAGGATTTAAATAGGAACGAAAAGGGGAAAAAATCATGAAATTATTAAACAATAGATGAACATTGAGAATAATCATTCTGCATCCAGTCATTTTTACTGAGTGTCTCTAAAACACAATTCCATCTATGGCAGACACTAAATTATAGAAAGTAAATTGTGTTCTGCAGGGCCGCATAATGCATAGATTTATGCCAAAAGGGATACATAACAGGAGAGTATTTATTCATAGGGTTGTTAGGAAGGGTTTGTGACATGAGATGTGAGGGTAAAGCTGTATCTGTGCTGACTTAAAACAGAATAATGATTTGATGCCACAGAAAGATCTGTCTGATTAAAACATATTATTGTTATTTGTTGTCCTGTATATAAAAGTGAAAACATAGAGATATGTCATAACATGGCAGATGAGTCAGGTTTTACCAGGATTTGATGCTGGTAGTAACTTGAAAGGGACACTGAACCCACATTTTTTTCTTTCGTGATTCAGATAGAGCATGCAATTTTAAGCAACTATCTAATTTACTCCTATTAGCAAATTTTCTTTATTCTCTTGGTATGTTTATTTGAAAATCAAGAATGTAAGTTTAGATGCCGGCCCATTTTTGGTAAACAACCTGGGTTGTCCTTGCTGATTGGACAGCACCAATAAAAAAGTGCTGTCCATATTTCCAAACCAAACATTTTCTGGCTCCTTAGCTTAGATGCCTTCTTTTTCAAATAAAGATAGCAAAAGAACAAAGAAAAATTGATTATAGGAGTAAATTAGAAAGTTGCTTAAAATTGAATGCTCTATCTGAATCACAAAAGAAAAAAATTGGGTTCAGTGTCCCTTGAAGTAGGGAATTTTTTAGTGAACTACTACTCTTAAAGAAAATGTTTGTTTTTTTTCAGTTCAAGGGAAATTATACTCAACTATTTTCTCTGTTATGTTTCAAAGAGGGTAGTTTATAATGTTTTACAGAGCTAAGTTTAAAAAAAAACAAAAAAAACATTTCTGTGCTGAGTAAACAATCTTTTTCCATAGGAGCTGTCATGCTCGGTCAGTGAACAACTGAGTGCTGAGTCTGAGTTGTACACAATCATACACTTTCTGTTAGTTTCACAGCAGTTTTGCAACAATGTTTTTAGCAGTGTTATACATTGTTGCAAACACTCTACCATAGAGTGCTATAGACACATGCACACTACTGAGCTCCTGTGAACATACCTAGGTTTACTATTCAACAAAGGATAACAAGAGAACAAATCAAAATTAATAATATAATTACAATGGAAGGTTGTTTAAAATTGCATGCTCAATCTGAATCACAAAAGTTTTAAGTTTGACTTTACTGTCCCTTTAAGCTGTGTCATACAATTATATTTGTATGTACAATGTCCTTTTTTTAGGTATGATTACAATAAACTAAACCGAGGGTTCAATGATCTCCAAAGCCTCTTTTAATATTTTTCAAACAAAAACCTACATCCTCTTTGAATTAAGTGTTTTGCTATCTTATCATTGACATTGCAGTGACAGCATTCTCTACCTCGTATAAACATAATCCTGCAGGACGGTCACTGGTTGGGAGGTCAGGGCAAATTCTCTAGCTTATTATTGAGTAGGTTTTGGGCTGTCCCAGATTTATTTGAGACAAAACAGAGAGGAAAGATGGGGAGCAGGACAGAACTCCCGATTAACCCCCTCATCCTGGGGTGCAAGTGCTTAGATTGGAATGAAGTTCTGATGTAAACACTTGCTGGAAAAATGAAATCACCCGATCGTTGATGTGAACACGTGATTTCAAGGCTGGGATCGGATCATGGGGTTTAATTCTTGATTAGGCAGAAGGGACACCATATAAGGTAGGACCTTGCATGTCATCCTTTGTTGTTGAAGCCCAGCGCTGCCAGGATAGCATGGAACGTCGTGAAGGGGTTAAGGATGATCCAATACATTTCAGGGAGATTGGAAGCTGTCAATGTGTGTAATGTACACATGTGCACTTCCCGTAGTTTCCAAGACACATCAATTGCAGAAGGAGCTGTTCTGGAGGCACAGTCTCCATCTTAGAGAAGCTGATGGGGAACATTAAAAAAGTCAGCTTCAATCTATTTTTAATCCTGATTAGAGACAGTAAACCCTAAAAATCTGTGAAGTATATGAAAAAGCACTATTTAAACAGTTTAACATATTTTTATTATGAAATTAACTTTATTCTCTTGCTATCCTTTGCTGGAGGAACAGTAATGCGCTACTGGAAACTGAGCACATTAGGTGGGCAAGTGACACCAATCAGTCACCAAATAATACTACCATAAGCAAATATACATATTCAAAGTAAATAGGAAAGTTGTTTAAAATGCATGCTCTCTCTGAATCATGAAAGTTAAATTCTGACTTTACTGTCCCAAAAGTATTGGTGGACACACATGTTTTACAAGAATATAAACAAAAACTAATATTTTCCAGTCTTCTGTTTTATCGTGTTCTATTAAAACTTTAATTTAAATGGGTGTAGGCCTTATGGTTCTTGGTCTGGGTCAGAAGGTTTAGTTTCATTATGGTCAAGTTTTTTTGGGAGGGATAGTCACATGAGGGGAGTGCTTTAGGGTGGTCTTTGGTTGGTGATGTTTTAGGGATTGATCAAATGCTTTAGGCAGTCTTGGTAAGTGGGGTTACTTTAAGGGATATAAAAGAGTCTGTTTTATTTATGAAGGGTCCTTAAACTTCCTCTCACCACCCCACTAGAGGCTGTGGTCTCTACAGGAAGGCAAATGAGCAGCTTTTCATTTAAGGTGTTGCGAGGAGAAATGTGATCTAGCTGTAGTTGGTTCATTGCCCATACTCAGTAGAGGACTTTTGCTGCAAAAATCATATAGCAAAACAACTGTATTTTAACACAATCCTTTAAGTTTAATGTTTACTTAAAATTAACATATTTGTTTTTACTAAAGGCTTACTGTTTCATATTCAAAGTAAAATATATAGCTCCCAAACATTTTCCAGAGGCCTTCAGGAACAAGGAGGCAAGGATGACTTGTGGGCAGTGGCTCACTGGTGCGTGCTGGGCTGAAAAGTATAACAGGTATGCTGTTGGCCAGACAGGCATTTCATTGGGCAATGTAGGATTGAGTGAAGGTGCGTCTCTGGCCGACCTGTGATGTCCATGGAAAATGGGACATTTGCACTGAGGGTGGAAAGTTGCAGTAGTGACAGAAAACAGACCTCCCAACCTGTGAAAATCCAGCAAAATCCAGGAGGTATGAAAATACTTGTGGAGGCAGTAATGTCATATTAGGTAGTAGCTGCACTCAAGTAACACAAACAGAGTTGAGGGCGCTGTGTATTTTTATGGGTTACTGTGATGTATGGTATTCACAGCTAAGGGGTAAATTTAGAAAGACGTATTTTTCTGGTGTTTTTAGAGGGATTATTGCAGTGTGCTGTCTTGGTAAGGGTTAATAATCCGCCTTTCAGTGGGTGTCCCAGACTACCTAATTAACAGTGCTAAACTTGGAGTTCTAAGCAAGTTTTTATACTGGATTTTTAGTTCAGTATTTGTGCATATTCTTCTTTATAGTATTGTCTATTACATGCAGTTAAATTAAATTGGGTGTATACTGTCCCTTTAAGCCTCTTAAAGTTTCCAGATGGTGACGCTCCACCTGTTTCATAAAAGGCCTCACTATCTTGGAGCTAAAGTATTCTCACAGCCTGTGACAGAAGCAATGCATACAAAATATATTAAATAAATTAAATAGAGCAATGCAGCTGCTGCGCATATGTATAGCTCCTGTTCTGTATGGTGTTCATGCACCCTAAACTAAAGCACACTGTACAGTTGTCTAAAAACCAGTAACATCGCTGCTCTATAAATATGCACAATGTGAGAATACTTATGCTCCAAGATGGCGGCTCCCAGTAGGAATAGGGGGTGTTTAACCATTTGGCAACTTAAAGGGATTAAAAAAGGAGAAGAACTTTGAAGTGAGCTGCAAGAACCAGAGGAAAAGTAATAGTATATTGAGTAGTAACTGCTATTGCAGTTGTGCGCAGCAGTTTAATTTCCCTTTAACCCCTTAATGACCACAGCACTTTTCCATTTTCTGTCCGTTTGGGACCAAGGCTATTTTTACATTTTTGCGGTGTTTGTGTTTAGCTGTAATTTTCCTCTTACTCATTTACTGTTCCCACACATATTATATACCGTTTTTCTTGCCATTAAATGGACTTTCTAAAGATACCATTATTTTCATCATATCTTATAATTTACTATAAAAAAAAATATAAAATATGAGGAGAAATTGAAAAAAAATACACTTTTTCTAACTTTGACCCCCAAAATCTGTTACACATCTACAACCACCAAAAAACACCCATGCTAAATAGTTTCTAAATTTTGTCCTGAGTTTAGAAACACCCAATGTTTACATGTTCTTTGCTTTTTTTGCAAGTTATAGGGCCATAAATACAAATAGCACTTTGCTATTTCCAAACAATTTTTTTTTTTCAAAATTAGCGCTAGTTACATTAGAACACTAATATCTTTCAGGAATCTCTGAATATCCATTGACATGTATATATTTTTTTTTAGTAGACATCCCAAAGTATTGATCTAGGCCAATTTTGGTATATTTCATGCCACCATTTCACCGCCAAATGCGATCAAATAAAAAAAATTGTTCACTTTTTCACAAATTTTTTCACAAACTTTAGGATTCTCACTGAAATTATTTACAAACAGCTTGTGCAATTATGGCACAAATGGTTGTAAATGCTTCTCTGGGATCCCCTTTGTTCAGAAATAGCAGACATATATGGCTTTGGCGTTGCTTTTTGGTATTTAGAAGGCCGCTAAATGCCGCTGCGCATCACACGTGTATTATGGCGAGCAGTGAAGGGGTTAATTAGGTAGCTTGTAGGGAGCTTGCAGGGTTAATATCACATTTAGTGTAGAGCTCAGCCTCCCACCTGAAACATCAGACCCCCTGATCCCTCCCAAACAGCTCTCTTCCCTCCCCCACCCCACAATTGTCCCCGCCATCTTAAGTACTGGCAGAAAGTCTGCCAGTACTAAAATAAAAGCTATATTTGTTTTTTTTTTGTGTTTTTAAAAAGCATATTTACATATGCTGCTGTGTACTATCCCCCCTTAGCCCCCAACCTCACTGATCCCCCCCAAACAGCTCTATAACCCTCCCACTCTAACTTAATATGCGCCATCTTGGGTACTGGCAGCTGTCTGCCAGTACCCAGTTTAGAAGAAAATATGTTTTTTTTTTTATTTTTATTAAAATTTTCTGTAGTGTAGCTTCCCCCCACACAAAACCAACCCCCCACCCCTCCACGATCTATTTTTGTGCTTTTGCACAAACAAGATTTGGCCATTTTTCCTAGCAATATTTTCCGTAGTGTAGCGGTTCCCACCCGCTCCCGCCCCGTGCACGCGCCCACCTGCCAACCTCCGTGCACGTGCGCGCTCCCGCGCGCCCCCGCGCGCGCCCCCTAACGGCCCCACCTCCGATCCCGATGTCAGAGGATACACCGATGGCCGCCCACCCGCCTCCCAAGTCGGCTCCCACCCACCAACGATACCGGCCATCGATGTCCGGTGCAGGGAGGGCCACAGAGTGGCTCTCTCTGCATCGGATGGCCATGTAAAGTTATTGCAGGATGCCTCCATATCGAGGCATCACTGCAATAACCAGAAAACAGCTGGAAGCGAGCAGGATCGCTTCCAGCTGCTTTCCACACCGAGGACGTGCAGGGTACGTCCTCAGGCGTTAACTGCCTTTTTTTTTAGGACGTACCCTGCACGTCCTCGGTCATTAAGGGGTTAAAGGGACACTAAACCCAAAAAAATTTCTTTACTGATTCAAATAGAGCATGTAATTTTAAAAGACTTTCTAATTTACTCACATTATCAATTTTTCTTCTTTCACTTGCTATCTCGATTTAAAAAGCAGGAATGTAAAGCTTAAGAGCTGGTCCATTGTTGGTTCAGAACCTGGGTTATGCTTGCTTCTTGGTTTGCTAAATGAAGCCACCAATAAGCAAGCGCTGTCCAGGGTTCTGAACCTAAAATAGCCTGGCTCCTAAGTTTTAAATTTCTGCTTTTTAAATAAAGAAAGCAAGAGAACGAAGAAAAATTGATAGTAGGAGTAAATTAGAAAGTTGCTTAAAATTGCATGCTCTATCTGAATCATGAAAGAAAAAAAAAATGGTTTTGGATCATTAATATAATTAAAGTATTTATTAAAACCAACTTACTTCTATTATCAAATTTGTCTATCCCAATATGAGAGATACTTTTAAGTTTCCATTGCAACAATCTAAAACGTGCTTTTGTGCAGGCAGCTCTTTATTTCTATCTCCCTAGCACGCTCCATTGATAGAATATGCTCACAAATTCATTCTTTTAGGGATCTTTTTGACCCCTATTTGTTGTTTGGCACATATGCATTCAGTCAAGTACACTATATATGCAATCTATGTGTCAAATCCTTCATCATGTAATCTTTACTGGTTACATTATAACATTATTATTTGCATTTATTTAAATATCTACAGGCTTTACAGCACAAACAAGGGAAAAATGTTAATTATATTTCCTAACAAATCTTGTTCCATACCACTGGTGTTGTTTGCCTTTCTTTCTATTCCTCTTTTTAACTCGGTGGTAACCATTATATTCTTTAAATTCTGTGCTTTCTTATAAATCATTCTGGGCTTTTCTGGTATTAATCCTCATTTTCTATCGTTTTTTAGAAGGATTAATAATCTACATGTGGCTGTTATTAAAAAAGGGAAGTAAATGCCGGTCATACAACACACACATACATGATTTAACCTATGTTAATACAGGCATTTAAATAGCTTTGCAATATTCCTCTGAACAGTGCTATCTAATGCAACCATTTAGTAGAGGAAACACAGATGGTTTGACAAATTCCACTACTAAAATATATCGAGCTAACAAATTAAATTAATTAAGTAGGGCAAGATTGCAATATTATCTTAAATTCTTGGGAATTTTAGCCTAACAGGAAAACTAAAATTTAGGATAAGATTAGCAGGTGTATTGGAAACAATTATCCCATGCAATGATTGTGTCTAACAATAGTATGCTATGAAGAACACACTTCAAATAATGTGTCATTCTATCTCATTACGACTGTTATTCTGTTTTTTTACACCTTTATAGTTTTCAAAGGGCAAATTTGAAGGTTCTTTCAGATCACATTGGGGACAGGGGCTCATGCACCCATAAGCTTGTCTTTTAATATGGATTAAAGAAAAAAATATGTTATTAGACATCAGTAATTAATTATTTTGCTGTATTTTATCTAAAAAATTCCATTGTGTCCTCCATAATGCTGAGGGCAAGTGACGCAATTTTTAAGCATATTAATACAAAAAGGTTTGGATGCTCTTCCATCACTGTGTTATATCCAAAATTTTAAGATGGAACAACCATATCTCAGGTGCTGGACTCACTTTGTTCAACTCACAAATGCTAGGGAAATACATTCTGGCAATTTGGAAAACAAAATTCAGCAGCCCTGGTTGATATGCTTTGACTGATTTGGGGGTCATTCAAATTCTTAACATTATGGTATGAATAAAAAAAAGATTCACACTGATTCTCGCTGCTGCAAGTTTGCCACTGGAGGTTTTATCTTCTGAGATATTCCAGGGTGATGTCTGTATTAGATCTGCCTCTTTTACGATTGCTACATAAATCCCCAGGTGCTGGGGAAAAATTTACATACACACATCTATGAGAGCCGTTGTGAGGGAAAAAAAATATTTATTTTCTTAAGACAGCTCCCACGAAATCACTGTGAAAAAAAAATGTATTGCTTGCATGTCAGCTTGCCAGCTTTTTATCCCCCGAGGTTCAAGCACGGCCCAGAGTGTTAGATGAAGATATGGCTGCCTGGCAGATTGTGTGCTCTAATCTGTATGTAGAAGCATCTCTAATAGCTGTCATTGGATTTCCTAAGAGGTGCCTGTCGTCAGGAGGAGGGGGGGTAGATAAATTAAGTGTTTGCGCTTCATTGCTGCCTATAGGTTGTTGATGGCTGCTGAGTAATGATTTTTTTTTTTCTAATTGGTGGAAAGCAACATCCCTTAATGGAAGAGGGCCTCACTTACCCTCCCTCCTCCCTTTGTCTGCATTTCCGCTGTCTCTTTAATCAATAAACTAGCTGTGCCCAGCGCTGAGGAGTTTGTGAAAGCTCCTTTGTAATAATGGATTGCCGTGGATTACATAAACCACTGCCTCCCGCTGAGTCAGCCCTCTGTCAGGGGCCATTCTTTCCAGCAGCGTTATGGCTTTCTATAACGGCTGTTTGAGAGCTGCCTGCGGTGACTGTTGCCTAGGATGCTGTTCTGCTGCCCCCATCCCGTGCTATACATCAGCCCACATGCCTCCGCTTCTTCCAGAGCTTTCCGATGCAAATTCTCATCATTTACCCTCACTTTTAGCATCTGATACGGAAGATTCATTCATTCACTACATGCTAAAAATACTGCTTGATACACTTTGTATTTAAATCATTTTAATGGCAGAATTTTTAAGGGAAATTTAGATTTTAGTTGCATATAAAAAAGATATTTCTGAAATATTTTATTCAATTTGTTGTATTTATGAAAAAAGTATGTTCTGGTACTGAATAAACTATCGTCACGTGACAAGCCATACAGAGGCATGTCCCTCTCCACCAATAGTTGTTGGAGATATAACCAGCTGAAAATGCTGCATTAGTTTTAGTTTAAATTGAAATTGTTTTGCATAACTTTTTTGTGCAATAACTATAAAAACTTATATTTTCTCATAATTTATAAAAAAAATAAAAATATTCATAAAGTTCTCTTAAGTGAAAAGAAAAAAAAAATCTGATATATTATTCTTAAAAAACTTTTCTCTAAATTGCCTGACTCCATCCTTAAAGGGATATTAAACACAATAAAAATATTGATATGGAGATGTATATTTTTAAGTTATAATAGTTTACATATTTAATAAATAAGTGTAAAGTCGCAGTCTTTAGGGATAGTAACACATCACAAATTACATTTTCATGCAGTCTCCCAATGGATTAACACATGAGCAGAGTATAAATGTTAGAACATGTTAATTTCATCTTGTTTGCTGCAATTGTTTTTAAATGGTCAGACCACTCACCACTTTTTTTATTTGTTGGAGCCAAAATGAACTTGTCAGCAGTGGCTTGTATAACACAGACACAATACACAGCACCGCCGGCTCTCTGAGCTCGAATACTGGTGCACGGACCCTCACAGCATATGTGCTTATGCTTCTGAAAAGCAGTAATAGCTTTTACTAAATCAGTCCATGGGGTAGATTTATTAAATGTCGACATGGTTCGCTGTAACTAATCATGTCTGCTCGACATTGCTAAATGCTGTCTGCATTTTTTCATCGCACAAGCATTTCTAGTGAAATGCTGGTGCAATGCCGCCCTTGCTTACTGCTGGCCAATCGGCCGCTAGCAGGAGCTATCAATCATCCTGATCGGATCGGGATTATTTCACTCCACCACCAAAAAGATGGCGGACGGGTTAAGGAGCAGCGGTCTTATGACCGCTGCTTCATAACTTTCGTTTCAGCTGAGCCTGAAGTGATGGGTCTCCGAAATAGCATTTGCTGCTTCATAAATGGAGCCACATATGATTAAAGGACCAGTCAACACATTAGATTTGCATAATCAACAAATGCAAGATAACAAGACAATGCAATAGCACTTAGTCTGAACTTCAAATAAGTAGTAGATTTTTTTATAACAAATTTCAAAGTTATATATATTTCCACTCCCCTTGTACCATGTGATAGCAATCAGCCAATAACAAATGCATATACGTATAGTCTGTAAATTCTTGCACATGCTCAGTAGGATCTGGTGACTCAAAAAGTGTAAATATAAAAGACTATGCACATTTTTTTTAATGGAAGCAAATTGGAAAGTTGTTTAAAATTGCTTGCTCTATCTGAATCATGAAAATTTTATTTAACCTGAGTGTCCCTTTAAGAAGAACACAGACATGCACTCCTTGTTAGCTTAAAAATAAACAGGTTTAATATAATCTTTCTGAGGCAAAAAATACAGCAATAAACGACCAATATATTATTTTTAAAAGATATACAAAACTGAAGTTTGCCTGGAGTGCGGCACCTTTGCCACGCTCCCCCTGTGCCAGGCTTAGCTGATGTGAAAGCCATACATGATTATATGCACTGTGAATTTGTTTTCAGCCCAGCGCAGTGCATTCATTACACGTACAGCTCTTTCAGCATTATGCATCTGCACAGATTGATGCCAGGGGAGTGCAAAAGCTATTGTGGAAACAGCCTAGATTTTAAAGTGATTATTTTTAATAAATATATGTGGTAGGTTTATTGTATATGCCATGATTCAGCCAAATAGCCCAAGATAAAAAAAAATAGGGACCAGAATGTCCTTGCAAGTTTAGACCTTCCAATATATATCTATCAGGTGCATGAATGGTTAAAACTTGCTAATATGCTTTTCACATCAAACACACAATTTATTCCTGTTAGCTGCATTTATGGCCTAGGGCTTTAAGAAACAGATGCAGTCACCCCTTCACATCTGGGCTATGTAACCTTGCAATGCAGCTACTGACACAAAGCAGACATGAAATAAAACACCTGCACTGCAATCTTAAGTCATTTGTTCATTTTCCTGCTGATCCCATTTGGGAAATGATTGGGTGTATGGCTCATTAAGAGCTGTATTAAGTTCTCTTGATAATGTCAGCCAATAACTCATGACTTCAGAACACCATCTCTCGGCAGAGACGCTTACCATGATGCTATGCTGTTGTTATACATATGGTTTTCTGAAGAAGCACATTAAGGTACACCCATATGCATGTAGGACATATGTTATAAACAAGTCAGAGGATATATAAAAAGAAGTCCGCAGCACGCATTCAAATAACCATCACTTTAATCCCTTTGGTAGTGAGGGCTGAGATACATTAAAAGCACATGGATCATTTGTATTTTAGAAAAGGTAATGACAGCTGAAAACAGGTGCAGTTTTGCAGGATGAGTGGGATCTCTGCATTTAATCAGACTTTAAATACCTTTTGCTCCCTAGAGAAGCTAAAAAGCAAAACATGTAACACTGCTGCAAGGTTGCAGAACATTTACACAAAATCACATATATATATATATATATATATATATATATATATATATATATATATATATACAGCAGTGAAACAATATCACTATAATCTGCTAGTCAGAGGAAAAACTTACTAGTTCAATCATTGTTAAATATAGAAAAAAGCCAATTTTCTACTCTGCTACTACTAGGTTAGTAGGATTTTCTAACCTGATAGATAGATAGATAGATAGATAGATAGATAGATAGATATATAGATAGATAGATAGATAGATAGTATGAAATGTATGTATGTTAAAATATTAGATGACTAACTAAGGGCCAGATTACAAGTGGAGCAGTATTTTGCGTTTTCGCTATAGCGAAAACTCTGCTAGAATTAAGATTTTTGCACTAGCCGGGTTGCGCTGGTATTACAAGTTAAAAAAATATTATTTTGCACTAGCGTTAATCCGGCTAGTGCAAAAATCAGAACTTACAATATTGTGTGCGCTTTCACGTATTCCCCCATAGAAATCAATGGAGAAAAAATTGGGAAAAACCTACCAAACTCTCACGCAAACACCATCACATATTCTCATTAGCGCTAACCCGACATGAAAATATGAATATTTCATATTCCAATGTTCTTTAACATGTTTGTTTGTAATATTCGCATATCCGTTTGCATACTGTAATATGCGCAAACATGATCGCATACTGTAATATGCGCAAACATGATCGCATACTGTAATATGCGCAAACATGATTGCATACTGTAATATGCACATACCCGACATAAATAGTGCCTAAATATGTGTTTATATGTATATCTGTCTGTAAATACATATATATATATACATATAAATACATTAATATACTGTATATGTACACATACATACACACACACATATATATATATATATATATATATATAAATACATACATATGCGTGTAAATCTTTAGCAATGTATATGTATGTATCTCAATGTTAAAGCCCTTTGGCAGATTTTTAATTCTTACACCCGAGATCTCATATCTTTTTTATAACTTTTTTGTGCAGTATTTTTTGTAATAATATTTATTAGATGGTGTTATTATGAGTGTAACTGTACTTTTTCATGTATTTTAGACGTGTTTTATGCAACTATTTATTTTCGCAAAACAATTAACAACAGCTCTGAAATCGCGGTAATGATTCCAGCGCTCCACTTGTAATCTAGCCCTAAATGTTTAACCTGTCTATCCATGTCTCCATCTATCCATGATAAGTTAAAGGGATATGAAACACAATTATTATTCTTTCATGATTCAGACAGAGCAAGCAATTTTAACCCTTTAAGGACACAGCTTTCAGTTTGCTCAATTGTTTTATGACGGAAAAATTCCGTCATATGTCCTTAAGAGGTTAAACAACTTTCTAATTTACTTCTATTATCCAATTTATTTTGTTCTAATGGTGTCTTTTGTTGAAAAGCAGGAGCGTAAGCTCAGGAGCGCGCACCAGTCTGGAGAACTATATGGCAGCAGTTTTGCAAGAATGTTATAAATTCGCAGCAATATTTCCTGCCATGTAATGCTCCAGACACCTACCTAGGTATCTCTTCAAAGAACAAAACAACAATTTTGGGTTTCATATTAGACTTGTGCATGGCGGAAAAATTTGGTTCGGTTCGGATAGATTCGGATGTTTTCGAATTTCGGTTTGGATCGATTCGAATTCGGAAAAATTTGAATGCATTAGTTTCGGATTCGTTTCGGATTCATTCGGATTAGAATAAATTTGGCTGGATTTGGTTCAGTTCGATTCGGAAATTCAGAATTTCGGTATGTATTAGGTGGGATGTGCTGTGTATTAGACTAGTATTATGTACTTTATATTAGGTGTAACCCATAGCAGAGTGATAATAACCTAATATACTGTACAATACTAGTGTAATCCATGGCCATCCGAATCTACCGAATAAATTCGAACTAATTTGGATTTATTCAGTAGATTCGGTACTACCGTAAATTTGGAAATTCGAATCGATCCGAATCTCCGAATTTAACAAATTTGGCCAAATTTCGATTTGTTCCGAATCGAAACGCACATGTCTATTTCATATCCTTTTAATTAAAAAAGCTTATAAACACCTAAACCAGTATTATAACTTTGTCCTAAAGCTGGTGATGTAGCTCAGTTGGTAAATGCCCTGACTACAAAAAAAAAATCCAAGGTCACAGGTTCAAAACCAGGCAGGGTTGACTCAGCCCTTCATTCTTCTGAGGTCGATAAAATGAGTACCATTAAATTGGGTAATAATAACAACTATTACTATTCAGCGGCCGATTTGATTTATTCCGAGAGCAAGTGCTGAAAAGGCGCTTTGAGTCCCACTGGGAGAGGCGCTATATAAATACTAGTTGTTATTATTAAATCTCACGTATTTGTGACTAACATTTAACATAGTGCTGCAGTATTCACTAGGCCTGTACATTTGGATCATTTGTTATGATCCGAATGCGGATGAAGTCAGCTGCTCATGGTATTTGGTTCTTTTCGGAGCCGCATTTCTTATTGTAAAAGTGAAACCTGCTAAGATCTCTATTTGCACAGCTCTTAGTGTGTTTTACTTTCACAAGAATAAATGCGGATCCGGAAGAGATGAACGCCGCCATTGGCCGCCTTCTGCATTCGGATCATAACGAATTATCCTAATGCACAGACCTAGTATGCACTTCCATGTCATATACAATGATGTTACTATGTATTATGTAGCATGTACCCCACAAATATACATAATGAGTTTACACAATTCAAAGCAACTTGCAATGTGAATTAGCTACACTTGTTTGTATTTCCTTATAATACACAGTGTAGATGTTCACCTTGCACAAGTTATGCTTCTGTAAATAAGTGTGTATTTCAAAATGCCATAGAAGAAAGTAATGCCAAAGCATTGTGAGATGTATTGTTTCCACTCCAGTGACTGAAAGATGACACAGTTACATGAAAGGCTTAAGAAATATATGTCCCTTTAATGCACAGTAAACATGATAATAAGAATGCCAATGTTTATGCTGCAGTGGAACATACTGCAGTGAGCAAATAAAATATAATAGTTTATAATTCATTATATAATAGGTCCATTTAAGGTTCTGGAATCATATAAAGAAGTTACAGATCTCTGAGGAATTTAAAGGGATTTGACATTTTTCTTTTGTCATCAAGACAATGTACTTCTATTATAAAATTTGCTTAGTTCCTATGGTATTGTTTGTTAAAGATATAACTAGGCAGGGGTCTGCAGCACTACATGTAAGGAAATAGTGCTTCCATCTAGTGGTCTTGCAAATGGATAACGTTCTTGCAAAACTGCTGCCATATAGAGCTCCAAACACGTGCACGCTCCTTATGTCCCTGCTTTTCAACAAAACATAACAAGAACATTTGATAATAAAAGTAAATTAGAAAGTTGTTTAAAATCATGAAATAAAAATTTTGGGTTTCATGTCCCTTTAATATTATTATGACTTGTGATTAGGAATGTATAGTTCTATACACAAAATGCATAGCATTCCCTAGTACAAAAAGGTGTATGTCTCTTAACATTTTCCAAATTTCACTAATAAGCTTGTGATGTCACAACTGTGCTATACTTAAAATTTAGGATACAAAATATTTTGTTATATTTTAAGTCGAGGTGCCCATTAAGTTGCCAGACTTTCAGTTTTTAAACAACGTTGTATTAAACTGACATTGTACTCAAAATATTTATAGCATGCATATCAAAGAGCAGTAAATAAACATTATAATATGTTTTAAATTAAGATATAAAAATTAAAACTAGAAGGAAATGTATGTTTGAGCTGAACTGATACCTAGATACAAGTGCTGACTAGCTGAGAGACAGGTGTCACAGCTTCACTGAATGATTACAAAATTAGACTTAGAATATCATGACCGCGTTATTGTATTCCCTCATAGACTTCAATGAAGCACGAAAAGTAGAAAGAAAACAACACCTTTATTCACAAGTGAACCCGATTGCGATTTTTAAAAGTGTGCTAACCCAACATGAAATATTAACATTTCACATTCCAATGTTCTTCACATAGAAGTCTATGTTATATTCATTTATAGATACATCATTTTTATGTATATCTGAATATTCAGGCCCATTCTGGATCTCAAAACTAACCAATTTTCTAAAAGTTCCAACTTTCAAAGTAGAGTCAATTCACACTATACTTTCTTTCATACAGGAGGGTCAATTTATGTCTACCATAGACTTAAAAGATATATATTTACATATCCCTATTCACAGCAATCATGCCAAGTTCCTTAGATTTGTCTTTGTAAATAGGCATTTTTCGTTTGTGGCAACGGCACCCACAAACTGATTAGGCAACGACACCCACAATCTTCACAAATATTCACAGCAATTTTGTTGGCAGTAAGAATTCAAAATATAGCTCCATATCTAGACAACATTCTGGTTCAGACTCCCTGTCTCCAAATAACATAGGGACATAGAAGTAAAGTTTTACAGTTCCTTTGTATTCATGAATGGAGAATCAATCTCCCTAAGATCTCTTTAATTCCTCAGACCAGGGTTTCATTCTTGGGTTTTATAATTATCAAAATACAGAGTAGGTAGTGTATGCAAGGGTAAATACAATTAAGGTATACCAGAAAAAAAACCAATTGGATTAAAATTAACTTCCAACACTCTTTGTACAGTTAATATGCAAAATAGTAACACAAATAATGTTAAGCAGTACAAAACTAAAAAGAAGAAATGAGAGGCAAACTTATCTTTCAGCTGAATGTGTCCAGTAGGGTGAATGAACTCTTTGTAGGATGAGCTGCTATTGACCTGTGTATGTATCTGATACACGCTGCAGACTGAGACAGCTGATTGCTTTGCTAAGGCTGTTTCCACTGTGGTAGCGCAAGGCAAGAGTGAAGTGCAGTAGGAACAATTTTTAACAGCTTCCGTGGCAGGCTGAGGAACTGGAGAGCTGCAGCAATAGTCACACCACAAGATGGAGGCCAGAGAGCACAATCAAGTGTAGGGAACAGACTGAGCTGAATAGAGGAGATGTGTGAAACCGGAAAAGCTTGGTAATCAGCTGTTACTTGGATCTGGAATGCAACTGGAAATTGTGGTGTACAGCACTTCCATAACAGATGCAATGCACATAGTTCTTAGAATGTTCCTGGAAGGAGGTAAGTATCAGCACTACAGTGGAGCAGTGAAGACAGTGGCAAGCTTGTCTTGGTAAGGCAGAAAAGAGGGCAATTCTCCGGTAAGCAAATGGAGAAAGCAAAATAAGTTAAAGTCAATCAATTGTCTGAATTCCTCTCAGACAGGTGGAGATAAATGGCTTCAGGGTAAGAGGAAAAATGAGCCTAGACTCTGTTTCTTCCAATATCTAAGCAAAGGTATAGAGGAAGGGAGTGGCTTAAATAGGGAGTTGAACAGGTAAGTGGAGAGAGCTAAAGGGCCAGTTGCAGAAACATGGCAGGACCCCCCAACAAAAACAGACATCAGGGCTGTAAAGAGGGTTTGGATGGATGACAAGAGTGAAAAAGTCGTATAAGGGATGGAGCAGAGATGTTGGAAGCGGGGACCCAGGAATTTTCAGAAGCGTCATAGCCCTTACATCGCACCAAGTACTGAAGGCAACGTCTACATATCCTGGAGTCGAGGATACTTTCCAATTCATACTCCAATTTGCCATTCACAAGAATAGGTGGAGGAGTAGCTGCAGACTGTGCAGGGAAGAGGTTAGTTTATCACCTGGTTTATAGTCAGGTGGAGACTTCTCATGCTGGTCGTAGAAATGTTTTTGTTGGATTTGGGCGCTTTTAATGTTGGAACTAATATTTTGGTAGCCAGTTGCGCTTGACTTAATAGTGTCAGTTACAGCAGGATTAGTGCTTGAGTTATGGTTGAAATTGTGGAAGGAAGGATGATAGCCATATTTAGCATAGAAGGGAGTAAGTTTAGTTGTTGAACTAATGGTGTTATCAAAAGCAAATTCTGTGAGGGGAAGCAAAGAAGACCAATTATCCTGGAGGTGTGACAAATAACATTGTAATAATTGCTCCAACCACTGCTTGGTCCTTTCAGCTAACCCATTTGACTGAGGATGGTAGGCACTAGTAAAATTATTTTCAATGGAGAGACATTTACATAATTCTCTCCAAAATATGGAGGTAAATTGAACACCTCTATCTATTTTTGGTAAGCCATGCAGGCAAACAATGTTGTCTATGAAAACATTAGCGGTCTTAGAAGTTCTAGGAACTCTGGGTAAAGGGATGAAATGCTCCATTTAAGTGAATTGGTCGATGAAAACAAATATAGCAGTATTGTTTGCTGATGGTGGCAGATCTACAATGAAGTCCATCGAAAGAGATTGCCAAGGTTTTTCAGGAGTTGGAAGAGAAAGTAAAAGTCCATAGGGGGCAGTTTTGGGGTGTTTTGAGGTTACACCAACTAAACAGATGGAAACATAGTCGTTTGTTGTTTTATACATGGATGGCCACCTGAAATCTCTTCTGAGAAGATCTAATGTTTTGTGCAACCCAGGATGACAACTGAGAGGGTTATCATGAACCATTTGTAAGACCTCAATACATTCTTTGTCTGCAATGTATATATGTTATAGCGCTGCAGAATCTGTTGGCGCTCTACAAATAACCGATAATAACAATGTATAATTTACCTTCTTTGTAGACGAGATGGTCTGATTTTTTAATGAGTTTGAGTTTAGGCAAGTCCGGGTCACTGTTCTGGGCAGTTAGTAGACGAGTAGAGAAGTCTGTCAATAGGGAAATAATTTGTTCTTGTGGTATCAAGGAAACATTACAAGTTGTTACAGTCTTTGGATACATTCAAGACAGGGCATCCGCCTTCCCATTAGATGTTCTGGGCCTAATAGGTAATGAGGTAGTTGAATCTATCAAAAAACAAGCTACAGTAAATTGTCTGGAAGATAATGTTTTGGTGGTTCTCAAGTACTCCAGGTTGCGCTGATCAGTATAAATTAATATAGGTATGGTAGTGCCCTCTAGTTAGTGTCTCCAGTTCTCAAGTACCACTTTGATTGCCAATAGTTCTTTTTCGGCAATCGGGTAGTTTATTTCTGTAGAAGAAATGGTTCTAGAATGATAAGCAAATGGATGCAGATGAGTAGTTAAAGAAGTTCTTTGTGATAAGACTGCACCAATGGCATAGTCTGATGCATCTACTTCCAGGACGCATTGTTACTTAGGATCTGGTATCTTTAATATTGGTTGTGTGGTAAATGCCAGTTTTAGAGTTTTGAAAGCGTGTTGTGCTTCATGGTTCCAAACAAACTTGGAAGTAGATCCTGTAAGTCTAGTTAAAGGATTAACAACGAGTGAATAGTTTTTGATAAATTTTCTATAGGAATTTGAAAATCCAAGGAAGCATTGTAGAGCTTTCACATTATCAGGGGTAGGCCACTTGAGGATAGATTGGGTTTTATCATCCTCCATACTGATCTTTCCAGGGGACATTTTGTAAATCAAAAAAACTAATACTATGTGAGTGGAACTCACATTTTTCCAGTTTCACATAAAGGTTGTGGGTTCTGAGCCTATATAAAACCCATCATACATGCTTAATGTGTTCTTGTTTGGAGGTTGAATAGATCAGGATGTCATACAAATAGATGAAAACATACAGTGGGGCAAAAAAGTATTTAGTCAGCCACCAATTTTAATCATAGGTATACCTCAACTATGAGAGACAAAATGTGGAAACAAATCCAGACAATCGCATTGTCTGATTTGGAAAGCATTTATTTGCATATTATGGTAGAAAATAAGTATTTGGTCACCTACAAAAAGCAAGATTTCTGGCTCTCACAGACCTGTATCTTCTTCTTTAAGAGGCTCCTCTGTCCTCCACCCATTAACTGTATTAATGGCACCTGTTTGAACTTGTTATCAGTATAAAATACACCTGTCCACAACCTCAAACAGTGCATGGGGGTGGCAACATCATGCTTTGGGGCTGTTTCTCTGCAAAGGGAACAGGACGACTGATCCGTGTACATGAAAGAATGAATGGGGCCATGTATCATGAGATTTTGAGTGCAAACCTCCTTCCATCAGCAAGGGAATTGAAGATGAAACGTGGCTGGGTCTTTCAGCATGACAATGATCCCAAACACACTGCTCGGGCAACGAAAGAGTGGCTTCGTAAGAAGCATTTCAAGGTCCTGGAGTGGCCTAGCCAGTTTCCAGATCTCAACCCCATAGAAAACCTTTGGAGGGAGTTGAAAGTCCATGTTGCCCAGCGACAGCCCCAAAACATCACTGCTCTAGACGAGATCTGCATGCAGGAATGGGCCAACATACCAGCAACCGTGTGTGACAACCTTGTGAAGATTTACAGAAAACGTTTGACCTCTGTCATTGCCAACAAAGGATATATAACAAAGTATTGAGATGAACTTTTGATATTGACAAAATACTTATTTTCCACCATAATTTGCAAATTATTTGATTGTCTGGATTTGTTTCCACATTTTGTCTCTCATAGTTGAGGTATACCTTTGATGAAAATTACAGGCCTCTCTCATCTTCTTAAGTGGGAGAACTTGCACAATTGGTGGCTGACTAAATACTTTTTTGCCCCACTGTAGATATCTAAAAGGTCACATAATATGTTGTTAATAAATGCCTGGAAGGTTGCAGAAGCATTACATAACCCGAACGCCATCACCAAGTATTCGTAGAGACCATATCTGGTACATAAAGCGGATTTCCACTCATCACCTTGTTTTATACGGACCTGATTGTAAGCACCTCTTAGTCAAAGTTTGTGAAAACAGTAGCCTCTTGGAGCCTACTAGATCAGGGATTAAAGGAAGAGGATAACTTTTTTTTCCGGCAATTTTATTCAACTGTCTATAATCTAAAATAGGACGTAGCGATTGGTCTTTATTATGAACAAATAACATGCTTGCACCAGCTAATTATATTGAGGGTCTAATGAAACCTTTACAGAGCTTTTTAATGTAGCCAAAGAGACAATTGGACAATCGTTGGGACGATGAGGAGGTAGTGATTCAGCTTGTTTTTCACTAAATATATCTAGGAAATCTGTATAGTTTGAGGGAATAGGAGAACTAATAGGATGGAGTAAGAGGGTATGTTGGAGACAGGTCTTGGAACAATAGGGAGAGTTAAAATGTACTTGGAGGTTATCCCAAGAAATGGAAGGAGATTGGAGCTGTAACCAAAGAATAAGAGGATAAAGTGCTGAGGAGATGACATCAAGTGTTATGTGTTCTGAGTGTCCAGTTGTAGTGGACATGAGTAAAACAATGGTATTATGGGTGATGAGACCATTTGGAATGAGGGAACCATAGTAACATAGTAACATAGTAGATGAGGTTGAAAAAAGACCTAAGTCCATGAAGTTCAACCTATACAAATCTAAAATACTTACAAAAAGCTCCAGTTAAGATTAAATAATCCCACTAAAAGGTGACCTATTTAATACTAGCAACCATATCCATGAATTTTGTTTCTAGACAGAAATGTATCCAAAAATTGTTTAAATGTATCTAGGGTATTGGCATTCAATACCTCCTTTGGTAATGAGTTCCACAATTTTATTGCTCTTACAGTGAAAACATATTTCAGTTGCAGGAGATAAAATCTCCTTTCCTCCAACCTTAAATTGTGACCTCTTGTCACAAACAATTTTCTTGGAATTAACAGAGCTTCTGCCATCTCTGTATATGGGCCTTGAATATATTTATATAAAGTAATCATGTCACATTTAAAGTGCCTTTTTACAAAAGAAAACAGACCCAGTTTGGCTAGCCTCTCCTCATAGCTTAAATTCTCAATTCCCCTTATTAGCTTTGTGGCCCTTCTCTGAACTTTTTCTAGTTCTACAATATCTTTTTTTGCGATCGGTCACTAGAACTGCACTCCATAGTCAAGGTGAGGTCTTACCAGGGATTTATATAGTTACAGAATGATGCTTTCCTCCCTTGAATCAATGCTTCTTTTAATACATGCTAGTATCTTATTAGCCTTTGTAGCCACTGCCCTGCATTGAATTTAGCTTGTTATCTATTACTACTCCCAAATCCCTTTCCTCCTCTGTTTGGCTAAGTCTTGTCTCATTTAAATAATATGTTGCCTGCTTATTTTTACCTCCAAAATGTAGAACCTTGCAGTTTCCCGTATTAAATCTCATTTTCCATTAACCTGCCCATACTTCTAATTTTTGCAGATCGCTTTGTAACAAAAGGTTATCTTGCTCTGACCTAATGACCTTACTTAGCTTAGTATCATCTACAAAAATAGAGATATCGCTATTTAATCCTTATAAAAATATTAAAAAGAACAGGGCCCAATACTGATCCCTGGGGGACTCCACTGATTACCTTTGTCCAATCTGAGTATGATCCATTTACTACTACTCATTGCTCCCTATCTTTTATCCAGTTATTTATCCATGAGCTAACATTTTCAGCTATTCCCAGTCCCTTAATGTTGTGCATTAATCTCTCATGTTGCACTGTATCAAATGCCTTTGCAAAATCTAAGTATGTCACATAAACCGATTCCCCTTTATTTATATTTTACTTACTTCCTCATATAATCTAATTAGATTAGTTTGACATGATCTATTTCTCATAAAACCATGCTGATTTGAATTCATTATCTTTTTTACATGAATGTGCAAATCAATATAATTCCCTATAATCCCTTCAAATATCTTCCTCACTATTGATGTCAGACTAACTGGTCTATAGCTTCCTGGATCATCCATGCTTCCATTTTTTAATAGTGGCACCACATCAGCTTTACGCCAATCCTGGGGGATCATGCTTGAGGATAATGAGTCTTGAAAAATTAAGAGTAGAGGTTTGTCTACAACAGTGCTAAGTCCCCTTAACACCCTTGGGTGAATTCCATCTGGGCCTGGAGTTTTATTTACCTTAATATTATCCAGTTTTTTCCTGATATCCTCTATACATAACCCAGTTAATGGTATGTGCTGGCAAGTTCTAGTTTGTTCCAAAGTATCCTCCATTGGTTCCTCTCTTCTGTATACTGAAGAAAAGAACTGGGAAGTACCTCCGTATTCTCCCTGTCACTGTTAACCATGCTACCCTCCACGCATTTTAATGTACCTATATTGTTCTTCTTAGATTTTTTGCTATTTATGTACTTAAAGAACATTTTAGGGTTAGACTTAGAATACTTTGCAATACATTTTACATTTTTCATTTTCACTGTTGGCTAATTTGATTGCTTTTTTTGCATGCTTTGTTATATTCCTTATAAATATGGTATGTTGAGTCTGTACTATTTTCTTTGAATCATTTAAATGCCCTATGTCTTTTCCTAATTTCTCTTAACACCTTTTTATTTAGCCACATTGGCTTGGATTTTTGATTTTGATTTTTATAACCATATGGTATTTGTTGATATGTATATTTATTTAACAAAGTTTTAAATGTTATCCATTTATCCTCTGTATTTTTATTAGAGAATACTTTGTCCCAATTTATGTTGTTTACTGATTTCCTTAAATCATTAAATGTTGCTTTCTTAAAATTAAAAGTCTTAGTTAAACCTTTAAGACATTGCTTATGAAAAGAGATTTCAAATGTGACCATGTTATGATCACTGTTACCCAAATGTTCTTTGACTTCTATGTTTGATATTATATCTGTATTGTTTGATAGCACTTGTCAAGGTATTGATGAGTGACATTAGATTATATATATATATATATATATATATATATATATACACATACATACACCTATATATATATATACATACACACATATATATGATAAGATAAAATAATAAATGTATATATTAAATATTAAACTTGGATATGCTCTGACCATTTCTAGATACATTCATTTGTATTGCAAGTCTAATGTCAGAAATTGGGTGACACCACCCCCCTTTGCTGATTACACATCAGAGTTCAAAGCAAACAAACCTCTCTACACTCAATATACAGACTGCACTTTGATGTATTTCTAAATAACTCAATTAATATAATTGCCCTGATACTTACCTAATTCAGGATGCCCCCTGTAGACAACAGACATTCAGTCTGAACTGATATTTGAATATACAAAAGTTCTCAGGGATTGTGGCCCTTATCATCAAAGTGTTAATTACCCTATGCTGAGTTCAAATACACGAAGCTCAGACTTACGTCTCTATGGAAAATAGATGACTAAGGACCTAATGTAGGTCTAAAACATTATTGTTTGATTTGTGGACCATGGCACAATAGAGGTCATGTTACTTTAAACTGCAAAGGCTGGAGCACCCTTTCTTTTGGAGTTTCATTTGATGTGGATTAGGTGGCTGCTTCCTGGCTCCTGTGCCTAATTGTTTTGGCTGCTGTTCCCTACCTTTTGCTTACCTAAATGTTACAGCCACATATGGAAAATAGCAGGAGAAGGCAAAGAAAGTCTTTTAAAACCTGTGTATTTGGAACGAATAAGTATTACAATTTTAAGTTTAACTTATATTCATAATTGGCAGATATATGCAGAATATACTCAGGATTGGTTGAATGTACCAATATATATAAATCTAGAAAATTGTCTTAGGCCTAATATACTATATTGGATGAATGTCTGCTATATTAAATAAATAGCTGCATTGGTGAATTTAAAATGTTTTGCAAACTTTCAGAATAAAACAGCATTTGCTTTATTCCAGAATCTGATCCCAATGAGGTTTGAACATGAATACATCTTTATTAAGTTGTCCAATTAATTATATCATATCTGGGTTTTCGTGCATTCAAAATAACATTATCAAGAGATGTACTAAATGTGGAGTATATTTATTTTAATAGGATATGAGAATGCAATAAATATATCTACATAATTAGTTACTACAGAGTTCACTTCCAATTACTTATATGACATTAGATGGTGTCTGGGAAATGCAATATATACCAGTATATTAAATGAACTGATATATTAATTAATATTATACTGAAAGTATTAAATTAAAATCCTTTTAAGTCCCCTCATAAAAATGTGACTTTTAAATACATCTCTTAAAATATTAATTGAGACACACACTGAATATATGTATATTATATGTAAGCAGATATGCAATTAGAAATATTTCTGATACTAAATCAATATACTTATGTTTGGTATTGAAATACACATGCTCAGCCAAACTAAATAATACCATATCAAATTGACCAAATAGTTTATTGAGCTATAAAATGTGAGTGTATTAAATATACATTTGATAAAAATATATATCCCTGTAATTGAGAAACAGAATATTTTAAAAATGTACATGTCTCATTCCCATTCCTGTTTGTTGTTTCCCCCCCCCCCCATGGGCTAAAACCAGTACTACAGCCAAAAGGTTTGGCTGTTAAGAGAGTGGCATTACCAGTAAGCTAATGAGAGAAATGGACATAACCAGATCCTATTGGAATTATTAGATAATGAAGGAGGGGCTTATGACTGATATAGGCTTTCACTCTATGCAAGAGGACAGTCACTTTGTAAAAGAGAGATACACACATTTTGGGCCTATACTTTCTCTGACTCCTGGCTGGAACACTCTCTGTGGACAAGAGAGATACACTGTGACCTGTACCATTGTAAAATAAGTGGAATAGTCCTTCATGTATGACCAATAGAATACGTGGAAGCTGAAACCTCTCAATTTGGTTATCTGGTAATGTATGTGCGTTTAATTTCTTTTATATATTAAATAGGCCTTAGCAAAGAAATTTGTAGCATAGTATAGCTGCAGCTGTAAATTAAAAAGGTATCTTATTCTTACATTTAATATTAATTCGACCAGGGTAGTAAGTGTACTAGTGTTAAATATTTTTATTAAGAAAGGATTTATGTATTTTAATGTGATAAGTTATTTGCAGTTATTGTGATATATTTTAGAATTTGTTTCATTGTGGATAAATAAGAAGTTATCTCATGCTAGATTAATTGGCATATGTTGAATTGGTAGTATTGTGTAAAAATCTCTGGGTTTAACTGAAGTATATTAGATTATATTGGGTTAAAAATAGCTTAATTATATTGCTGGCTAATTACAAATTGACTTGTAAGTTTAATGGTAATATTTGATGTTTAATTCATTTTGAGTTAAGGCTAATTCATAGAAATATTTTTTCCATTTACAGGATAATAGACAATATATATTGAATACTAATTAAGTAATAATATCTCTATGGCCTGCTTAATATTTTAAAGTTGTGTTGATCAATTGATAGATATAACTGGTCATAGGTGATGTTCAGTTGCTACATAAATATAATCAAAGTGTATATAAAGATTAACTGATCAGAATTCATGAATTAATTTAATTTGAGATTAAATATTAATGTTTATAATAGTTTTATTGTCATAGTTTCTAAAATAATTTTATGATCGATTATTAATATTCATAATTCCATTAATCAAAAATATTGTTACGTATACATTTATAACACGTTGGAGGTTACTGCTTAGATAGAATTAAATAATATTGTAACCTAGGATATATAACACACTAAATCCAAAATAGCTTTACCCCTTGTTGGCTCCTCCATTAATTGTGACAAGAAGTTATCCCTGAGAACATTTTAAAATCTATCCCCCTTAGCTGAATTACTAGTTTTATTGGCCAAGTTTATATCAGGGTAGTTAAAATCTCCCATAATTACAGCACTGTTATTAGCAGACATACCTATTTGCAGTAGTAGTTGAGTTTCATCCCGGTCACTAATGTTGGGGGGCGTGTAGCATGTTCCAAGTAATATTTTTTTAGGATTTCCCCCCCACTCTTTATTTCAACCCACAGGGTCTCTACATTGTCACCTGTATCATAAATATCTGCCCTTATTGTAGGTTTAAGGTTAGGTTTAATATACATGCAGATTCCTCCACCCTTTTATTATTCCTGTCCCTCCTAAATAAAGTATACCCCTCTAAGTTAACTGCCCAGTCATGTGAATCATCCCACCAAGTTTCAGTTATACTAATAACATCATAGTCCTCTTCTGCAACTAAGAGCTCCTGCTCCCCCATTTTACCTATCATACTTCTTGCATTTGTTGTCATACATTTAATTTTCATGTGCTTTCTGCTGTTACTTGGTGGGCTTTCCTCCATACTTTCTAATGTGACATTTCTTAAGTCATCACTTCTTTGAGATATTATAGGAGTCACATATTCACAGACTGATCTCTCTGGTCTATTGTGTTCTAACTGACCCTCCCCCCTTTGCCTAGTTTAAAAGATTCTCTAAACGTGCTACCATCCTTTCCCCCTACACAACTGCACCCATGTCATTCAGGTGCAATCCATCCTTACTGTACGAATTGTACCCAAGTTAAAAGTCAGCCTAGTGCTCTAAAAAATCAAACCTCTCATTTTTACACTATGTTTTTAACCATGAATTAGCAGACCTTAGCTCCTTCTGATTTACTGAGTTAGCACACGGCACTGGTAATATCTCTGAAAATATTACTTTGCTTTAAGCTTGCTACCTAACTGCCTGAAGTCATTTTTTAGGACTCACTATCTTCCGCTGATTCCTTCGTTAGTACCTATATGTACCATGACTGCAGGATCAGACCCACATCCCTCTAACAATCTATCAATACGCTCAACAATATGCCTAACATGAGCTCCTGGAAGAAAGCAAACTGTTCTATTTAAAGGGTCTGGATGACAAATTACTCTATTAACCTTCCTAATAATAGAGTCTCCTACCACCAACATCTGCATCAGGCCCTGACTTGTATGCCCCTCTTCCATGACTGAAGGACTGTTAACTATAGTTTGCCCCTCTACCATGTCTGAAGGACTGCCCACCATAGTATGCTCCTCTTCCACGACTAAAGGACTGTTCACTATACTAGGCAAAACAGCTCTCTATGACACTGCCACCCCTGAACTGATATCCCCAACATCTTCACTTAATCTGGCAAATCTGTTGGGGTGTACCAGTACAGAACTGGCCTGTCTCTTCCTTTACTTACACAGGCTTATGCTTTTTAATATAAGGTATTTTATTAAACCGTAACACTCTCAAATCAATAAAGTTGGCACAGGAGCCGGAATCTATGATGGCTTCAATTGCAGTAGGAAAAAAGCTAACAGCTTCTGTAGCAGGCTGAGGAACTGGAGTGCTGCAGCAATAGTCACGCAACAGTCACGCCACAAGATGGAGGCCAGAGAGCACAATCAAGTGTAGAGAACAGACTGAGCTGAATAGAGGAGATGCGTGAAAGTGGAACAGCTCGGTAATCAGCTGTTACTTGGATCTGGAATGCGACTGGAAATTGTTGTGTACAGCGCTTCCATAACAGACGCAATGCACAGAGTACTTAGAATGTTCCTGGAAGCAGGTAAGTAGCAGCGCTACAGTGGAGCAGTGAAGACAGCAGCAAGCTTGTCTTGGTAAGGCAGGAAAGAGGGCAATTCTCCGGTAAGCAAATGGAGAGAGCAAAATAAGTTCAAGTTGATCAATTGTCTGAATTCCTCTCAGACAGGTGGATATAAATGGCCTCATAGTAATAGGGAAAACAATACCTAAGCAAAGATATAGAGGATGGGAGTGGCTTAAATAGGGAGTTGAACAGGTAAGTGGAGAGAGTTAATGGGCCAGTTGTAGAAACATGACAATAATAGATTAAGTATCAATGAAACGGTTTTGATTAACACATACTCCAGTTGCAGATGGTATGTACTGTTCTCCAGCTCACTTCTCTTCCTTCAGTCCTTTAATGCATGGAAGTAGTAGGTCTCCTGGTAGCAGCTTCAGATGTTGTGCCATTTGCCAGATTCCATCTACATCCTCTACAACTAATAATGTTGCTGCAGTGGAACAAAGATTACAATGCTCTGTCTCAAAAGTTCTCCCTAGACTAGAAGACAAAGTAGTACCTGCCATGGTGGCAGACTCACTATTATCTTATTCAGGGGACATTCTTTCTCCATCCTACATGGTGGTTATCACCACGGATGACACCCAGTCGGGTTGGGGTGCAGTCTGGGGGTCACAGGAGGTGAGGTTACCAATCAACATCTTGAAATTCTACTCAATCTTTAGGGCTCTGCAGATATGGCCTCTCATAAGACAGGATGCCTGTCTGAGATTTCAGACAATGTCAATGCTGTGGTTACATAAAACTTGAAGTGCCTTAGCGAAGAAAGATTTAGCCCTCATTTTAATTTGGTCTGGATGCCATCAATGCATGATTTCAGCAAACCACATCCTGGGTGTGGACAATTTGGAAGTGGACTTTTTCAGTCAACAACAATACATTCACTGCAGTAGATGGTCACTGAATCAGGTATTCAACCAGATTGTATTTGGGGCAGGCCAGACTTAGATCTAATGGCCTCTCACTTGAATCACAAGCTACCACATTATTGTACGAGATCTCGGATTCACAGGTGGCTCTAATAGATTATTTAGTGATTCCCTGGTAGTTGAATCTAATTTACATGTCTTGGCGGAGATACATAGATGATGTTCTTTGTGTCTGGAATGACAATGAAGAATCTTTGAAAACCTTTGTTTCTTATTTAAATAACAACAACATGGACATAGTACTGACACCAGAATTTAACAAAAATGAGATTAACTTTTTAGACCTGACAATTTTTGTAGAAGCAGGCAGTGTACATACTAAAACCTTCTTTAAGAGCTGTGACATGAACACTTATATTAGGAGAGACAGCAAGCACCATCCAACTTGGTTAAAAGCAATTCCCAAAGGGCAATTTCTTCGTATAAGAAGAAATTGCGATACTATAGATGATTTCAATATACAGTCTAAAATTATCAAAGAAAGATTTGAACACAAAGGTTATGATAGCAACACTCTAGAACAAGATAGAGTTGAAGTTGGAAATAGAGATCGACATCTTTTAATTACAAATAAAAAACAAGAGTCTTTATATAACCAAAATTTTCCCAGGTTTATTACCACCTTCAATAGTGGTAATAAACCAATTAAACACATTATAAATAAACATTGGAATGTTCTCAAGAATGATGAATATTTGAATAACATCATTTCAAATAAACCAATCATAACCTTTAGGAAAGGAACAAGCGTCAAACAAAAATTAGCACCCTCTCTTATAAAAGGGATGAAGCCCCCTAAACCAGTGCTTTCCAAACTGTGTGTCGGGACACACTAGTGTGTCGGCAGCAGTGTGTAGGTGTGTCCCTGCTTCAGCACAAATTTTTTTAAATTTATTTATTTTTTTGGTTTCTGACTTTCCGCCTGCCTGCTACGCATATCACATGGTTGACACATGATTGATACCTTGTGGGTCACAGATCATCTTAACCAATTGGCGCAGCTCAGTGGGAACTGAAACTATTCCCATTGGCGGCTTTGGCGGCACATTGGCTCCTGACTGCACGTGTACTCTGCTTAATCGGCTCGTGACTGCATGTGTAGTCAGTGAGTGGGACAGCAGTGTGTTTGCAGCATGGGCAGTGGTCAATCAGACTCACTGAGCTCTGAGGGCGGCAGCTTAAACGCTGAGCTGAAGTCAGTGGGGGTTTTTTTGCAACTAGCTCCCAGTAGTGCATTGCTGCTCCTGCTCTTAATATATATATAGGAAGTGGAAGCATAAAAATGCTTGATGATGAAATGCGAGTGTCTTTATCTAATATTCCACCAAATATTCAGAAATTGTGTTCATCCCATCAACCTCATACATCCCATTAAAATAATAAGTAGCTATTGGTGTTATTAAGCTTTTTTTTAATTCTTGCACATACTTACATACTGTTACTTGCTAATTTCATTATTATATAATTTATGTATGTGTCCGTATCTCTTAAAACAAGTTAGTTTAACCTCCTTTTTGCTAGTACAACTGAATTACTGTGTCGCGAAATGATGTAGGTCTAAAAAGTGTGTCACCAACATGAAAAGTTTGGAAAGCTCTGCCCTAAACCAATTCAGATTGCAAATTTAACAGGGTTTTATACCTGTGGACATTGCAAGGCAACTACACAAAGAAAACACATAAGACATTTACTTCCACCACAACAGGAAAAACATATACAATAAAAGATTCAGTTGTAAAACAAAAAATGTAATCTACTTATTACAATGCAATTGTCAGATTCAATATTTGGGTCAAACCTCAAGATTTGTAAAAACACGAATACTAGAACATCTAAATAAAATTGAAAAGGAGAAGGAAGATCATGGAGTTCCATTACATTACAACAACTGTTCACTATATGACAAGAATCATTTATCATGGATAGGCATAGAAAAAGTATCACTACATTGGAGAGGGGGTGAGATAGAAAGAGAATTAAATAAAAGAGAATTATGGTGGATACACACACTAAAAACATATGGACAGTATGGATTAAATAAAGATGTTAGAGTAGCAGCGTTCATCTAACAAACAAACATTAAGCAAGCAACAACATATAACACACAATCATCACATATAAGCCACGGACACTATCACTTTTTCATCTATTTTTATTAATATTTATTTTTATTTTATATATTTTTTCACTTATCTATAGTTGGCAGATAACTATAAACATTATATGTCACCGATTCACATATTAAAGTAAAAAAAGTTTAGTGAAAATCATTGTGTTCTATTCATGTACTAACTCACAAAAGCTTAGAAGAAAATATATAATGTACAGAAATGCACAAAATACTATTCATAAGTAAACAAAAAATTTTCTTTGTTATTTGGAATCACGACACAATCATAAACTGTTTAATATAGTCATTCAGATAGAATTTTGCTAATCTTGGTTGACACTATGAGGAATTTGAGTTAAATAAAATGTTGCAACTTATTTTACTTTAATTGAAATGTAAACATTATTACTGTATTTCATTTACTTTAAGAACTTTAAGAAGTTTATTTGGTTCATATTCTCTAATTCATTTGGTTTAAGAGATATATTGTTGTCTTATGTATAATTAATATATGACCCAAGGTGATTCGCACTTTTATTACATACCCCCTAGAAAAAACAAGAAGGAAAGAACTCGTTATAATTGGAACATGTCAAACTAAAGTCTGTAAACAGCGCTCAACATATGATTGGTTCAACCAGGACACGTGATGATGAATTCTCGATCGGACCTGAAAAGAGATATATGCACAAGCTACACAAAGTCTTGAGAACAGCACTCACCATATGATTGGTTCAAACACGACATGTGACAGCGAGACTCTCATCGGACCCGAAAGGGAAACACACATGATCAGGACTCGAAAGGGAACTTCTTATTTATTTTAATCTTATTGGCTAATGATTTTTTTCATGCAAATAACTGTTTATATCTATCCGATTTGTCGAATTATAGAGATTGTAAGCAAGACGGCTTAAGCAAAAATACACATTGCATAACTCTCAAAATTAATCGGATGGGGATAAACCAAAAGGTAAAAATGTTGTATTATCTGTGAGTCCTATCCCGGTGTTTCACCGGAACAGGAACCTTGATTACCTGTATAAAAACACCTGTAATACACCTTAGGCAGCACTTCCAAATTTTACTGCTCTTGAGAAAGATGATTTCAGTCGTTGAAACGCATAGAGCCAAAATAAGAGCTTTTATCCAATATGTTTTAATAAATATTTGTTTTTTATAACAAGTATTTTCTCTGCTGCCTTTTTGCACTTTATACATTTTGTGAGATACAACCATTTTCAGTGTAACCTTCATTGTCTGCAGATATCTGCAAATCTTAAAAATGGGCAGACCTGGCTATAACCATATTTGAAGAGGCTGAACAAATTATTTGGTGTTAACTTCTATAAATCACAAGTCAAGTTTTTCACTCCTCAGTGTGTAAACACCAGAAAAAAAGGATACACCATTAAGACCTGTGCCTCTACATCCTATATCCACTAATCTTTAACCAGTCCTTTGGGAGAGACTGATAGAAGGCAGCGGTCGCACTAGAGGGAGTACCTTTCTCGAATTATTCTAGTTATTCTGTACAGTTTGTTGTTTTAACATCTACCATATCTGTATAGTATTTGAAATTTCTCTAAATTTGATGGCAGGCATTTTAATTCCTAATCTTGTATCAAAGAGGTTTTGTCTGATCAAGTTATTCACACTTTGATTCAAGCTCAGCAGCCTGTTACCAGGTGCATTTATCACAATGTGTTGAAGACTTCCCTTACCTGGTGTGAGTCTAACATTGCAATTTTTATTTCCAGATTCCTCAAGTTTTACTATCTTACAGGACATACAGCACAGTCTGGAAAAAGCTTTATCAGCCAGCTGCCTTGAAGGTCAAATTTCGGCCTTGTTGGTCTTGTATCATAAAAAGATCTCTAAGCTTCCTCATTTTCAAGCCTTTCTTCAGACTTTGGTCAGGATAAGACCGGTGATCACACCAGCTTTCCCCCCATGGGACCTTAATCTTGTACTGAGAGTTCTTCAAGCTCAACCTTTTGAGCTATGTATGGTCTGGATATGCATCGGCTATCCTGAATGGTTCTCTTTCTTTTATCCATTTCCTCAGACAGTAGATTGACTGAACTTTCTGTTCTATACTGTGATTCCCCTTACCTGACAAGGATAAGGCAGTTTTAAGAACTAACTATTGTGGTTGAAATTATGGTTCATTCTCTCTCTCCAACTCCTAAAAATTCTAAGGAGATACGTCTTCACAATTTAAATTTTATCTTCAGGCTACTAAAGAATTTAGAAATTCATCTTTCATATTTATCTATTTTTCTGGTCCCTGTAAGGGTCAGACAGCTATAGTAATTACTTTAGCTGCTTGGCTTAAGACCTTCATTCTCAAAGACTACTTGCTGATAGGGAAGTCTTCCCCAAAGTTAATTACTGCTCATTCTACTAGAACTGTTGCCACCTCTTGGGCTTTCAGGAAAGAAACTTCAATTAACCTGTCTTAACCTTTTCCCACCCTATTTCATTGTGATCTTGTGGACTACATAGCTTGGGTATAAGATCCCACATATGATGGCTCATGAACTGTTATTATCTTATGAAATAAAACAAAATGTATGCTTAACTACTTAACTGATAAATTAATTTCTTTTATAATAGTGAGAGTTCACAAGACCCACCCTGGGTTGTTTTTTTTTTTTTTACAATTAGCAGAAGTACTAGTTTGCACATCACTTACTGCACTTTGGCTACATAGTTGATATTATTTATTTATTTTCTTCAGACAGTTAGTAGTTGTCAATTCAGCGGTCAAAAAAATAATGCAATCTCATAGTTCACAAAGCTTTCAAATGTTCAATGCAAGTCTATTGGAGCCATTTTGAGAGTGTTACCAGCTTTCAGCTTGTCGTATGAGGCTGTCAACAGCCTCAACTTTACATTTCACTCTCCTAGGTATAAAATGGTAAAATTGCCCATTAGAACTATTATTTTAAAATGTGAAACACACATGCAATACAATCACATGATTAATTAAGAATTATGTTAATTATATTTTGCATTTGAAATGCACCTATAACTATGAATAGTTATTATATTAAATAAATACTGAAATATTTAAGTAATATTTCAGAATCATATTTATAGAAATGTATTGTTTAAACCATGAAGAACGATATATTAATTAAACATTGGAGTCTATCATAATTGTGAATTAATCAGTTAAGTACATATTAAAAAATATGTGTGATTGCTGCTGAGATGGCTGAGTCAATTGCAAATGATGGCTGCAAGCACAAAACCAGTATTTTACACCATCTTGTTAGACTTGCTAAGCAACATACTCTGAGACACCAATTTTACTCTAAAATTCTAAAAAAAAATTGCTAGATGTTGAATGAAAATGGGACAGTTAATGCTTAACAGCTGATGAACGTTTTATGTCATTGTAAAGTAGAAAAGAAAAGTATGTGAACAACAGGTTTAAAACGGAAGCTGATATCACCTTACACCAGCTGAAATTTTAATTTAATGGTTTTACGTTTAACACCTCCAATGTGTACTCACCCTTTATATTTAAAATGGTAGTGACCCATTAAAATTAATTCTACTTCCATGTTAATTTTGCCATTGCTAAAAAAAAAATTGTCAATATGTTTATCTTCCTTTAACCGAGTCTGCCCATTAATTGATTATTATTTTATTGCAGAGGCATATCCAGTAAACTCCATACTTTATTAAGCAAAATAAAGATGTTTTCAGTGCTTGCTGTAAAATAAGCTACAGGCATTGGTACATTTTGAAAGAACAAGTATTACTTCTCCTTCACATGGAAATAATTTGACTCATGATAAACCACACAGCAAATTATAAAAGCCAACAAAAGTAACCACAACACAAGTCTGACCATCTGAAAGCATGTAAGGAAAACTGCTAACAGCTGTTCTTTGGTTTTCTTACAAAAAAATCTGTTCATTTATTTTATGTTCTTATAGCAATACTAATCCAGAATACAATCCATATATCTGTATTTTATTACAAACAACTCACAAGCTGCTTCTCTTAGCCCAGGTAAAATAAAGTACAAGTTCTAAGGTGAAATACAGTAAAGTTGTTAAAGGGACAGTCAAGTCCAAAAAAAACCTTTCATGATTCAAATAGGGCATATAATTTTAAACAACTTTCCTATTTACTTTTATCACCAATTTTGCTTTGTTATCTTGGTATTCTTAGTTGAAAGCTAAACCTAGGAGGTTCATATGCTAATTTCTTAGACCTTGAAGGCGCCTCTACTCTAAAAGCATTTTGACAGTTTTTCACCACTAGAGGGCATTAGTTCATGTGTTTCATATAGATAACATTGAGCTCATGCATGTGAATTTATCGAGGAGTGAGCACTGATTGGCTAAAATGCAAGTCTGTCAAAATTACTAAAATAAGGGGGCATTCTGCAGAGGCTAAGATACAAGGTAATTACAGAGGTAAAACATATTATTATAACTGTGTTGGTTATGCAAAACTGGGGAATGGATAATTAAGGGATTATCTATCTTTTAAAACAACAAAAATTCTGGTGTTGACTGTCCCTTTAATAAAAAGGCCATGCTCCCCATAGTTGCAGACCTCCATACTCCCCATAGTTGCAGACCTGCCATCTCAACATAGTTAAAGAGACGTTATTCAACACATTTTCCTTTATCCAACTGTGAGAATGAAAATGTTTGATGTTGTATATATACTGCAATGTCACAGAATTAAATATTTTTGTTTTCTTTATATATTCACATTTAGGGCTAGATTACAAGTGGAGCGCTAAATTATTGCGTGCCAACAAATGGGCAAATTTGCATGTTTGCGGAGCGTGCAATAATTAATCAGCAATTACAAGTGGCTGGTTATTGCTGACGCAAGCTCATGGTAGCAATTAGCGCTTATAAAATTAACCAGATATCTGATCTCTGGTTAATTTTATAAATGCCCCCAAAATACAGTCTAGTGTTTTTTATTAAAAAATAAAGATAGCAGCATCTTTATTTTTAAATAAAATTACTTCACTTGGCAGTATTTTGGGGGTAAAGTTGATGGGAGTGGGGTGTTAGAAAACAAATGGCACTGAAAAGTGCCTTTACATTGCGGTCTTTGGGAACTGTGTGTTTCCAGTAAATATATATGTTTATGCTTATATACATACTGTATATATGTATGTATTAATATGTTTATGTACACATATTAACACATAAATAAATATATTTCTATTAGCATATACATATATATGTAAACTTGCGGCTCATCGCTGCGCGACTTACCCCTTCGCTGCGCAAGGTTCTGATGCCATCTCTGACGGTATCAGAACAAGGCTCCCATTGGAGCCTATTGGGCCTATCTATCAAGCTCTGTACGGAGCTTCAGACTCGCCAGAAACACCAGTTATGAAGCAGCGGTCTAAAGACCGCTGCTCCATAACCCTATCTGCCTGCTCTGATGAGGCGGACAGGAATCGCCAGAATTCAACCCGATCGAGTACAATCGGGTTGATTGACACCCCCCTGCTGGCGGACGATTGGCCGCGAGTCTGCAGGGGGCAGCGTTGCACCAGCAGCTCTTGTGAGCTGCTGGTGCAATGCTGAATACGGAGAGCGTATTGCTCTCCGCATTCAGCGAGGTCTTGCGGACCTGATCCATACTGTCGGATCAGGTCCGCAAGACCTATGATAAATAGGGCTATATACATTTTTTTAAAACTTTTTTTGTGTGGGGGGAGTTTCAATAGATTTTATTGTGATTAACATAGAAAGTACAGACAATATGAGTTATGAATTGACAAAGGTAAAGGTTACAATGCCTGCACAATGACAATATATGTATACACATTAAATTATAAAAGCAACAAGTTCTGCAAAAGGCTTAGTTGTGTGCAGCTATAACTAAAAGACATAGATATACAATGGGGCATATTTATCAAGCTCCGTATGGAGCTTGATGCCCCGTGTTTCTGGCGAGCCTGCAGGCTCGCCAGAAACAGCAGTTATGAAGCAGCGGTCACAAAGACCGCTGCTCCATAACCTGTCCGCCTGCTCTGAGCAGGCGGACACACATCGCCGGAAATCAACCCGATCGAGTACGATCGGGTTGATTGACACCCTCCTGCTGGCGGACCATTGGCCGCAAGTCTGCAGGGGGCGGCGTTGCACCAGCAGCTCTTGTGTGCTGCTGGTGCAATGCTGAATACGGCGAGAGTATTGCTCGCCGTATTCAGTGAGGTCTGGCGGACCTGATCCGCACCGTCGGATCAGGTCGCCAGACTTTCATAAATGGGGGCCAATGCATCAATATGATAATATGCAGAACTAAATAAGCTAGACAAACGTACAACCTCATTTTTTATATTATGTCAAAGAACCCCCAAGAGTATATAATTGAATTAGAAATAAAGCATACCCCAATAAGAATTAGTGGCCACTTTTGGACCACAAATGTTAGATATAAATAAGGGGTGAGGATTGGGGGATATGTTAACAGAGCCACTTTTGGACCCAATCAAATGATAGGATGATACTGATAACATTCTGTAAAAAACAAATCATATATACTGCTGTTATTAAGCAACCGTATAACTAGAAGCTGTCATACTGTGTCACTGCTCATTTTAACATATATAAGTATGTGACTGTTGTCGCTATATAAAAAGGATGTACCAACCTGATGTTCTAAACTCAAAATCACGTCTGGAAAGTACAGCTAAGTTTAATGAAATATACTAAGCGAAAAAAAAGAAATAAGGAGGAAGTAAGAGATAAACAGGTTATCTCTCTACAATAGGGATTCATGCACAACCCAATAGGAGGGAAAACACTGTGGAAGCCTTAAAATCACAAGAAATGAAATGACAGCATCCAGGATATAGAAAACTTTTGTTTTATGATTCACTTTTACACATTTATTTTAACAAATCAGCAACAACATCAGTGCTGGGTACACAATTTACCCTGTTGTGGCCTTGTGCTATTTTCTATAATCTCAAGTAATTTTCACCAAGATTTTGAAGTAAACTTTCTTAAATTGAGACGGAGAAGAAAGTTGATAATCTTGCACATGCTAGATACACTTCCTCTTGCCAGTAATTTCCATGCAATCATAAAGGTAAAATATGTAACATCTCTGTATAATGGAATGTATTTACTTGAAAGATGTTGCTGAGATATTGTTAGGTTTATGTATTTATTTTTATACATATATATGTATATGTTATGGGTAAAGTCAGAAATTGGGTAATCCTAGGATTATCCAGTGGCTGTGGGTATAAGCCCAATGTAATATAATACTTTGGGCTTTACCCGGATAATCCTAGGATTACCCAAACGCTTCTGGATAAAGCTAAAAAAAATCATAAATTGGGCTTTACCCGGGTAATGCTAGGAGGGTAATGCTAGAAAAACACGCCAAAAGTAAATTAAACATTATTATTTTTCATACATGGATTTTTCATATGTTTTCTACCATGTTTTTTTTACAACAGGAAATTAAACATTTTTGTGTTATTGTGTTATTGGACAGACAAGACTGTTATACAACGGACATTTTTCTGTCGCACACGCATTCTGTCCGAGAAACTTTAAAAGCACGTCATGGGGGGTTGGACCCATGGTTAGGTTCCTTTAAAAGGGCAATCAGCTCTTTTTACAGCCCATTAAATCCCTAATCTTTAAAATAAAAAAAAAATCCTAAAACTAAGCCCCAAATAGGTACTAACCGCTCCTGAAGTCCGGCGGAGGTCTTCTTCCAGGCAGCTCCATCATCTTCTATCTTCATCCTGTGCGAAGGCGGCGCACAGCGGAGGTATGGAGCAGTCTTCCCCGATGCACAGATCCAAAATGACAGTCCTCATCGGCCGCGATCCTCAGCGGGGCGAACCTCAGTGGCGTGGAGGCTCCTCTTCATCTGATCTCCAGCGTACACTAAAAATTGAATGGAAGGTACCGCAATCAATTTGGGGTACCTTGCATTCCTATTGGCTGAAATTTTGAAATCAGCCAATAGGATTCGAGCTAATGAAATCCTATTGGCTGTTTAAATCAGCCAATAAGATTTCAGTAGCTCTCATCCTATTGGCTGATTTCAAAATTTCAGCCAATAGGAATGCAAGGTACCCCGATAAATATGGGGTACCTTGCTTTCAATCTTCAGTGTGCGATGGACGATCGCATGAATAGGAGTCTCCACACCGCTGAGGACCACCACCGCTGAGAACTGCCGCTGAGGACCGCCACTAATGATACTGCACTATACATTAAGTAAACATATTTTGAAGGAGCTTTAACTAAAAATGTATATTTTTGTAAAATAAATAATACATTTAGTGCTAGATCACAAGTGGAGCATAAAAATGCAAGTGGTACGGTGCGTTAACATCGCTAGAGCACAATCTCCATATCGCTTCCATTTTTATTATCGTATTCAATGTTCGAAGATCAAGTCAACATTATTTTTTATTGTTCGAACACTATTCTCATAAGCGCTAACATCAGCAGGCCGGATAATGCAGGTGTGTTAATTCCCTCACATTATAGACTTCTAAGGGGTGCACTACAATTGATGTAGGATAGCGCTCAAGCAATAAGCTGATGGATCACAAAAAAAAAACAGCCCAAGTATTGGAGTTCTTCATTTAGTTCTTTGCTATACTATATAATTAAAACGTAAAGTCAAAATGAAACTGGCATGATTCAGATAGAGCATGCAATTTTAAGACACTTTAAATTTGCTTCTATTTTCAATTGTGCTTCGTTCTCTTGGTAGCCCTTGATGAAACAAAATATGCGCATATCCTACACTAGTGGGAGCTAGTTGCTGATTGGTGTCTGCAAAAATGTGTCTCTTGTGATTGGCTAACTAGATGTGTTCAGCTAGATGGAGCAGTGCAATGCTGTTCCTTCAGCAAAGGATAACAAGAGAATGAAGCAAATTTGATAATAGAAGGAAATTGGAAAGTTGTTTAAAATTGTATGTTCTATCCAAATCATGAAAGAAAATGTTGGCGTTTCCTATCCCTTTAAGAATAAAACACTCATATTGACACACACATATATCTATGTATATAAACAAACATATATAGATAGATATTTGACCCCTTCTCAGTTCCACCTCTTGTCATATACCATAAACCTTCTTTTCGTTATGAAACCCTTTGTTTTCTAAGTATTATGTACACAAATAAATTAAATTCTTTATTTCCATATAATTTCCATGTGTTTTGCAATACAAGCTAGCAATCGCTAATTGTCCCAAAAAGCACTACATTTTAACCCCTTCACTAACAGGAATTTCAGAGAAAAAAATTCCCAAAACACTGGAGAATTAATAGACTCAATTTAAAGGGATAGTAAACACTAAAAATGTTATTGCTTAAAAAGATAGATAATCCCTTTATTTACCATTCCCCAGTGCTGCATAACCAACACTGTTATATTAATATACTTTTTACCTATGTAATTACCTTGTATCTAAGCTTCTGCTGACTGTTTCCTTATCTCAGATCTATTGACAGACTTGCATTTCAGGCAATTAGTGTTGACTCTTAAATAACTTCACGTGCATGAGCACAGTGTTATCTATATGAAACACATGAACTAACGCCCTCTAGCTGTGAAAAACTGTCAAATGCGGAGGCAGCCTTCAAGGACTTAGAAATTAGCACATGAGCCTAACTAGGTTTAACTTTCAACTAAGAATAACAAAGCAAATTTGATGATAAAAGTAAATTAGAAAGTTATTAAAAATGACTATCAGAATCATGAAAGTTTAATTTGGACTTTTACTATCCCTTTAACCCCCAGACACCCTTAGGATGTTCCTTGCTTTTCTAAAAGTACTGGGCTTTAACTCCCTAAGGATGGCATGGAACGTCCTAACTTTTGTGGCGTCTTATTCCCTTCTGTGTACAGACACCGATTGATCTGACTTGAAGATGTGCCTAGCCCCCCAGGAGCCAATCAGTGCCGTTTTTATAGCACAGGATCGCAGTGACGATCTTGTGCTTCTTTTTTTTCCTTTTTTGTTTACGTCCGTCCTAAAACAGTTAAACAAAAATAGAGCCTTGTTTTTTTTTTTTTTATCCCTCCCAAACAGCTCTCTATCCACACACCTCACCACCATCTTAGGTACTAACAGACAGTCTGTCAGTATGCAGTATGCAGTGTAGGAATCCCTCCTCAACCCTCACACACAGCTCTCTAACCATCCCCCCTCCTACTAGAAGCAGCCATCTTAGATACTGGCAGCTGTTTATATTTATTTTTTATTTTATTTATTTATTAACATTTTTATTAACTGATTGTGCTCCGTTACCATACGAAGGCAGATCCCACAAAGCCAACAAACAGCAAGTCTTGCTTGGCACTAGACAAACAAGAAAGCTTGGGCTTCCAACATTTTTTATGTAGATCTATGTTATATGGTACGCTGGGCTTTGTACCGCATGACTTAGATCTACCCTGATTTGGGTAAGAGGTTAAAGAGGTATTTTAAATTATGCACAAGCACAACTCTTAACCAACCGCTTGTAATACAAGTGAAATAAATGTGCTAATGCCCCGCTTCTCTAAGTATAGGGTGCATAAGATACATTGGTAAATAAATTTAAGCATCTAATTGTAATACCAAACTGTGCATTATTTTTTATGAGGGGCTGACTGCAAGATAACAAATCGGTTGTGCTCCACTTGCAATCTAGCTCTTAAAGCGACTTGAAACACAATTTTTTTTCTTTCATGATTTAGAAAGAACAAGCAGTGTTGAACAACTTTCCAATGTATTTCAATAATCAAATGTTCTTTATTCTCTTAATATCCTTTGTTGAAAAGTATTTCTAAATAGGCTCAGTAGCTGCTGATTAGTGGCTGCTCATAGATGCCGCGTGTGATTGGCTTACCCATGTGCTTTGCTATTTCTTCAACAAAGGATACCTAAATAATGAAACAAATTAGATAATATAAGTAAATTGACATGTTGTTTAAAATTGTATTCTCTGTCTGAATCATGAAAGAAAAATGTTGGGTTGCATGTCCCTTTAATGTTTACTGTTTAGAGGGGGTGCTTCCCAGAGTGCGTATGAACCATCCAGTACTGTTTAATGTTTGTTTTAGCTTACTAAATGTACACTATGCATTGTATGCATTTTTTGTCCACTGCTATTAACCATTAGGGTTGCCAGCTGTCCTCCACAAAAATACTGGACAATCTGTCGGTGACTGGGCACAATGGTAGGTGAGGGTCACCCTAAGAAGCTCTACCTTAGCCCCCACTCTTGATCCCACAATGTATATTTTGCAAACTGAGCAGTAATTGTACCCCTTGGTTGCCAGTATCATAGAAATCAATAATTTTACCTCTTTGGCTGCCAGTAACATACAACAGAAGTAGTTTGACTGCCCCTTACTTCCTTCTGATCGATATTTGTAAAGCTTTTAGGCAACTTTATAAGCAAAATGGCTCCGCTCCAGTCTTGTTGATCTGTGTCTACACCTAGCTCTCTTTCCCTCATCTTCATGAGTCATACCGAACTCCCAAATTCTGCATTCTCTCCCACCTTGTTAGTAAAGGCCTTATATATTTAGCTAACACTCGGGTCTTAAAAACTGGACATTTCAGCTTCCAGTATTTTCATGAAGAGTTTACTGGACAGCTTGGTAAAATACTGGATTGTCCGATTTAGTACTGGACACCTGGTAACCCTATTAAAGGGACAGTCTACACCAGAATTGTTATTGTTTTAAAAGATAGATAATCCCTTTATTACCCATTCCCCAGTTTTGCATAACCAACACAGTTATATTAATATACTTTTAACCTCTCTAATATTGTTTGATTTAGAAAGGGTATACAATTTTAATAAAGTTTCTAATTTACTTTTATTATGTAATATACTTCATTCTCTTGCAGCATCGAACATAAGCTTTCTGTGTTTTCAGACTCCCATTAAGTTCTATGGCATCCGCAACCTGAATGTATGTATGTATGTATGTATGTATTGGGTACTTGTAAAGCGTGGCTAATCACCCGTAAGGGTCTCAAGGCACTGCTCAATTTATCAACCTCGGAAGGATGAAAGGCTGAGTGGACCTCGCCGGGGATCAAACCTGCAATTTTGATAACGTAGTGAGAGCTTCAAATAGTGTCGATTAGGAGGGCGAATTAACACGATTCCGCTGGAATTTCAAGGGTTTTCAACTCTCATCGATGTGCGTCAGATTGAGATCACAGGATCTTATGTTATGTCACAAATTTCAACATTTGCCAATCTTGAAGCTTTGATAACTATGGTAGATCAATTTGGTGACAATTACGATGCAAAATTCCAGCGTATTTTCGGTTGACGCTTTAATAAATAGGCTCCAATGGGGCCGATTTATCAAGTGTCTGGCGGACATGATCCACTGTATCGATCATGTCCACCAGACATCGATAAATGCTAATAGCATATGCTGTTAACATTTATCATTGCACAAGCAGTTCTGGTGAACTGCTTGTGCAATGTCACCCCCTGCAGATTTGCGGCCAATCGGCTGCTGGCAGGGGGTGTCAATTAACCCGATCGTATTAGATAAGGCGGATTGATGTCCTCTTAAGACCGCTGCTTCTTAACTCTTGTTTACGGCGAGCCTAAATACTCGCGTGGAAACAGGGGTAGGCGGCCCCATTAGGGCAATGATAAATCAGCCCCTAAGAGGTAGATTTAACAAAAGGTCGAGCGGACATGATTCGCTGTAGCAAATAATGTCCGTTTGACCTCGCTAAGTGCCGACAGCATACGCTGTCGGCTTTTAACATTGCACAAGCATTTCTGGTGAAATGCTTGTGCAATGCCGCCCCCTGCTCACTGGCGGCCAATAGCCCGCTAGCAGCGGCTGTGACTGATCCTGATCCTATCAGATCGGGATGATTTCAGTCAGCCACCTTAAAGGTGGTGGAGAAGTTAAGGAGCTGCGGTCTTACGACCGCTGCTTCTTAACTACCGTTTCAGGCGGGCCTAAAAACAATAGGGCTCTGAAGCAGCATCTGTTGCTTAATAAATGGACCCCTAAGTGCTATTGCATTGTCTTTTTATCATGCATTTGTTGATTATGCAAATCTACTGTATTTACTGTTCCTTTAATACATGTGGCCCAATGACCTAACTTATAAAATTCAACTATTATAGTAATATGTGAGTGTATCACACTATTCTTTCTATTGTTTGCTTTTCTTTTATATTTTTTGTTGGGTTGTTTAGGTGTCTTTGTATATCAAATAATAGTAAGTTGCTATCTATGTCCTTACATAATAGCCTAATATTCTGATTCATTGTAGAAATAAGCCTGTGCTTTAGTTCTCACCAGATGTGTGTGACCTATATCTCCTGATCATTTAGATCATCTCAATACTGTGTCACATGAGCCAGTTCCCACTTACACCTTTCTTGCTGGTTATTGTACAAATGTATAAAATAAAGAAAGGTGACAAGACTGTTGCATTAAAGGTGGCACACATAGAACTTTCAGTGTGCCACTTTCAGTGGCGTTTCAGTGGTACAAATATAACATAAGTTACACTAGTATAAACTTAATGGATAAACCTCCTATTACGTCTTTCCTGTACCCACATGACTTAAATGAAATGCTATACTTAACAATAGGTTACCTGAAATAAAGACACTCGACAACAGGTTAAATGGGCAAAAGACCGGTCACGGTCACATTTCTTATCACATAAGCCTTTAAAACTAGGCCTATGTAAATATGCCAACTAGGCAACCAAAGTACTTCAAAATAGGAGAACTGTAACAGTTCTTCGTTGGTGGCGGCAATGAACTAGCTAAAATTAACCCCTACTAACAGACGGTCAAAGCCCTACATGGTGTGTGCAGTGTGACACGATTGCCACACCCAATTGGCAGAGAGAGAGAGCTGTAAGCTGAAAGAGGTGTTTGCCTAAGATTCGTAGGGGGGAGGAACCCCTAGGTCGGCACCTAGTGAGTGTCACCTCCCCATCCCATGACATCACTCATCTCTCTCCCTGCCCGCTCTCTGGGCCCTGACCGACCGCCAGCTAGGGCACATACGACCAGCCCAGTAAGGCGACCACCCCCGGTATGAGTCGTAAAACACGCTCCAAGAGGGTGGAAGACTAAATTACCCCTGGTCTTAATGAGCTAGTTCAATTAAACCTACCCAAGCCAGGGTGAGCCCTCAACATTACCTTAAGCCGCCACATCTTCATCCAGGGTCGGGTGGGCGGGAAAAATTATTCCTTGAAGTCTGGAACCAGGAACAAAAGAGGGCTGGATTCACTGCAGTCAGGACCTATAAAGGTAAGCAGAAACACCCGCCCCCCACTTGCAACAATGTAACATCTAGTACCTTCCAGACTTCAACTCAGTTATCCCTTAATTTTGTTACAGGCCCAGTAGAGGGCCCTCCACTTCCATAATGGATAAACCTCCTATTACGTCTTTCCTGTACCCACATGACTTAAATGAAATGCTATACTTAACAATAGGTTACCTGAAATAAAGACACTCGACAACAGGTTAAATGGGCAAAAGACCGGTCACGGTCACATTTATTATCACATAAGCCTTTAAAACTAGGCCTATGTAAATATGCCAACTAGGCAACCAAAGTACTTCAAAATAGGAGAACTGTAACAGTTCTTAACTGGTGGCGGCAATGAACTAGCTAAAATTAACCCCTACTAACTGACGGTCAGAGCCCTACACGGTGTGTGCAGTGTGACACGATTGCCACACCCAATTGGCAGAGAGAGAGAGCTGTAAGCTGAAAGAGGTGTTTGCCTAAGATTCGTAGGGGGGAGGAACCCCTAGGTCGGCACCTAGTGAGTGTCACCTCCCCCATCCCATGACATCACTCATCTCTCTCCCTGCCCGCTCTCTGGGCCCTGACCGACCGCCACAAGAGTCAACCGCCTCTTGCCGCCACAACTGACAAGCTCTTACCATATATATTAACACTATAACAATACAACCTTAAACTTTAAAACATATACAATCAAACAACCAATAACAACGATTTTCTAAAATCCCCCAGAAAAATGTCCAAGCCCACCTCCATCAGGTGAACACCATCAGGGCGATAGAGAGCTTTGTTGTCAGCCGTCAACTCGTCATGCCTAATGGCAAAACCACCTAACGCTGTGACCGTCCGCCCCATCTCCCTATTCAGCTTCTTCCTCACGTTATACGCTGCCCTCTGATTCACAATATGCCTCCAACGCAGTCGTGCAACTACGTTGGACCAACCAATCTGTACCTCAGTAAGCCAAGCACAGATCCAGCGTATGTCAGAAGCCATCTTCCAAATCAAATCCAAAACAGGAACTGACCCCATGTCGTTCCCCCCCAAATGCAGCACAATAATATGAGGCTTTCCCCACCTCCTGTGCGCATCCTGGAGCAAGGTGGGCAACTCATCCCAAGTTAACCCCCTGCGCCCTAGCCACCGTACATTAGCTCTGGATGCCGCCAATCCCAATTGCTGCCCGTCTGGCCGCTGCAACGCCCTGATGGACGCCCAGTGCACGAAGGAATGCCCCACTATCCTCGTTTCGCGGGGGCATTCATGCCTGAAAACATAGGATACAAAAACTGAGCCAACCATGACCTACCGTTGCATCCCACACACCACAACTACCAAAAGTCAAGACCCCTTTAAGCAAACTTGCGAAACCCAGCCTAAATGGATTCACCCCCCAAAGGGCGTATATATGCTTTAAAACGACCTGACTTCCAACGCCCTAATTTCTTGATACCTGCTTCATAAACACCACTGGTCGCAGCGCTAGTGGCAGCCCCAATCCTAAAGGAATGGGACGCAATTCTCAAAGGGTCCAGCCCGGCAGCAGCTGCCGCCTTGGCCAGGACCCTTTTAAATTGAAACAATGATAACGCCGACCCATCTTCATGGACAAATAACTGACGAAAACCCTGTGGTCTAAGCTGGCAATAATCGTTGTAACTCCGGGCAACATTCAGGGAATTAGTTTTTACCCAGCATGAGCCAAGTTCCCTTGCCTTCCGGATCCGTCTTGGACCTAGGCACTAGAAGCAGCAGCCCATCATCCGATGGCCGCACATGCTCCTATTGTATCCCGCCATCCTTATCCCTCTTCGATGCAGCCACAAGTTCGCCGACCCTCAATGCCCCAGCCAGGGCAAACAAGAAGGCTGCCCTAAACAGTGCCGCCTCGAACAATGATGAGCACACTGACTGCAGCGTACCCACCAGTTCGTGCAATCTTAGAGGTGTAATGGGTTCTCTGCGGTCTTTTTCATGTGGGGACATCCGCCCCCAACCCTTCATTACCTGTTTCACTAGAAATGACTGGGAAAAATCTGCAATGCTGAACGCCTTATTAAAGAACGCCACGGCCGTAAGCCTGCTCTGAGCAGCCAGCCTAGTTACTCCCTGACTATGTAACCCAGCAAGCCAGTCAAGCACCTGTACCTGTGTAGCCGACTTTACTGTAAACCCCTGTTGGCTGGCGAAGCAGACCCACAATCTCCAGTGCTTCTCATATGCACACCACGTCTTGGGAGCCAAGGACGCCCTTACCAGGGGGAGGACACTTTCCCAACCCCCGCCATCTGCCAAAGAAAAGGGGGGGCAATTTAGACCAGTTCTCGCGGCCCCCGGCGCCACCCTCCTAAACTGATCCCATTGAAATCTAGAAAGAGAATCTGCTACGATGTTCCTAACGCCCGGCACGTGTCGCGCCGTGAAACGCACGTTCAACTGTAAACAACGCAACACCAGGTGACGTAAGTATGTAACCACCCTGGGAGAAGAAGCCGATAGCCGGTTTATGGCAAAGACAACGCTCATGTTGTCAGACCAAAAAATCACCGCCCGATTGGCCAGCCTCTGGCCCCAGAGTTCAACCGCCCCAATGATCGGGAAAATTTCCAACAACGTTAGGTTTCTGGTTAAACCAGCAGAGACCCAATCCACCGGCCAAGGAGCCGCGCTCCATTCGCCATTGAAATAAGCCCCATACCCAAAACCACCCGCCGCATCAGTAAATAGATGAAGCGATTGATTGGACATAGGGCCTTCCTGCCAAATGCAGACACCGTTGAATTTCTTTAGAAATTCTTCCCACACCCCGAGATCTTCTCTCATCTCCGCGGACACCCTAACCCTGGAACCCCTCCCCTTCGGGCCTTGCATTTGACTTTCCAGCCTCCTGTTGAATACCCTTCCCATGGGTATAGCCCTGCCAGCGAAATTAAGGAGGCCCAACAAGGACTGAAGTTCCCTAAGTGAAATCGAGTCCGCACTGCGCACAGACAAAACCACCTGTAACAGGCGGTTGACTTTGTCCCGTGGCAACCTACAAATCGCAGCCTCGGTATCTATTTCGATACCAAGGAAAGTAAGGCACGGACAGGGGCCCTGTGTCTTATCCTCTGCCAGAGGCACCCCGAATCTACCCATCATGTCTTGCATGATAACCATCATGCGTGAGCATTCGTCCGAATCTGCCCTACCTACCAGCAGGAAGTCATCCAGGTAGTGGGCCACGGCCCCACCACCAGATGCCCTCTGCATCACCCAGTGTAGAAAGGAACTAAAACACTCGAATAAGGCGCATGATAGCGAGCATCCCATGGGAAGACATTTGTCCACATAGAACGCCCCATCAGCCTTCATACCCATCAGCCTGAATGCAGACGGGTGCAGGGGCAGTAGACGAAAAGCTGACTCAATGTCCAGTTTCACCATTAGAGCCCCGGCTCCCTTACCCCTGACGATCCCCAAAGCATTGTCAAATGACTGGTAGCGGACCGAGCTCATGTCCGGGTCGATGGCATCGTTCACCGACCCCCCTTTTGGAAACGACAAGTGGTGAATAAGACGAAACTTGCCAGTATCCTTTTTGGGGACTACCCCCAAAGGGGACACCACTAAGTCAGGCAGCGGCCTGGCCCCGAATGGGCCAGCTACCCTGCCCAACGCCAGCTCCTTATTCAGTTTTTCCCGCACCACGTCTGGGAATTCGTAAGCCAACTTAAGGTTCCTGTGAACCACAGAACCCACGACCTCTCCCCCCACCGGGATCCTAAACCCCTCCCGCAACCCAGACCTAAGCAGCTGAGCAGCTTTTTGGTCAGGGTAATGAGCCAGCCAAGGCTCCATGGCTGGTAATCTAAGTGGGGTTGGGGCCCTTGTACCCAGGACTCCCTCTGGATGCCGGCTCCTTCCGCTTGATGCAATCCGCCCCTGAATGCGGTCCGCTACAGAATTTGCAGATGTGACAAAAGGAACAACTCGCCAATCTGTCACATTGTTTATCCTCGAATTTCCAGCCTTCTCTGCCACGCCGCTTCTGCCTCTGGGCCACTCTACTAGCCCCTTGCCGAGGGGCAGGTGTGCCGCCCGCACCCCCTTCCAACCCCAGTTTGGACCACAGGTCAATATCCTTAGTCCCAAAGTGCAGGAGGGGGTTACCCACCATTTTCCTGCGGAAGGCCATGTCGTACTCCCGCCACGCACCTTCCTTAAACCTAGACTGTATATCATCAATGGTATCCTCGTACTTAAATAAGTTATGCCCCTGTGAGGGCCACTTATCTACATAACACATGGCCAGTACCCTAAAGCAACGATGCCACTCCTCGAACGTCTCTGGCCTCTGGACCTTCTTTGGTCCGGTGCCATCCGCCGCGCGTTCTCTAGCCCTACACGACTCGGGGGACAATTAAAAAATGTTGACATAACGTCCATCTTGAATCTTTTTGACCACCTTAGATTTTAGGTGTCCATATAAGGAGTGCACCAAACACGGGTATGTGTCCCCGTGAGACGCCACTTTCCTAGACACAGGGGGCGCCCCCATGGCCGGGAATCCCATGGGGGGCTCCTGCACTAACGGAACTATGTGACTACTCTCCGCTCTAGGAACTTTCCCTTTCACCTGCGCAGCAACCAGCTTTTTTATCATCTTAAACATCTCCTTCTGGCCCTTACCCACTAAGCCCAGATCACCCTCACTCTCAGATCCTGACCCACTAGAGGATGAACCCAGATCTACGTGTGCAGATGTGTGTAAGAGAAACTCACCGCTGGGGGCCAGTGGTGGCGCAGCTCCTGCAGGCGACTGCTGATGTCTGTCCTCTGTGGTAGCTGGCATTGAAGCAGCAAACGGTACCGTCCCTTGCCGTGACCCAGATGCCATAGCTGGAACTGCCGGATCCATCTGCAAACCCTGTGAAAACAAGACATTTTGGGGAGTACTCCGCGTGGATGACTGGACCCCTGGGGGTTCCCACCCTGATCCCCATGCAAACATACACCATGCTCAGCTGCCACCGCCCTCCTTATAATCTCCTCAGTCCCACTGGCAATCTGGCCCTGTGGCCCACTCACATTCTCACCGATGGCCGCCCGCCTTAGGCCTGGAGTCACCTGCCTATTGCTATCCCTTGCAACAGGTCCCCCTAAAGCTGTGCCTGCCACATCCAGATATTCCGTATCCCCAGCAGGATCCCCCTGTCTAGCCACAGTTATCCCCCTGTGGACCCCCGTAAACAATCTGGCCTGAGCAGCACGACCTACAATAACACCTCTCCCCCTTTGTCTTAGCGCAGTAGCTCTCCTGCCTCCAGGCATTTTACCCAGAGCCTTACCACACATACCCCCAAAGCTCCCTCTCGCACGCGCCCCAGGTGTACCTTCACCTGCACGGAGCCTCCCCAACTCAGTAGTGTGTGCTCCGTGCAGTGACCTGCTCCTGTCTTCGCCGTGAACTCTGCCGTGCCCGCGCTCCTCCCTGTCTGAGACATCACTCAGGGAGGATGTGCACGACGCGATGCCGGAAGAGGCGGGGCTACGGCCCGACGCACGCGCTGGCTCATGGAGAGCCCTGACCACGTGGGCGCCCTGCTCTCCGGCCTGCACCGCCGATCCACCGCCCAGTACTCCCGGGGACAAGTTCCCCACAAGCGCCTGGGCCAGTGTAAGGACCGATGCCAAGGCCTCAGGCGGAAGGGCCGTAAGCTGCTGTCATGACCCTTGCCCGGCAGCAGCTTGGTCCGTTAGCGCCTGCTCCCCGAGAGGGGGACCGGTAGGTGTAGCAGTCTCATAGGTGTGGGTAAAGGGATGGGGAGGAAACCACATGCACTAATGGGCCCCTGGGAGGGGTATATAATATAGGCCCCATAACCACCCGACTGGAGGAAGGCACAGGCTCATCAACCAACTCAGAGACCGGGGCCCCAGTAATCCCAGGGGGGGTCAGTCTGAGTGGGGTGAGGGCCTGAGGGAGGGCCATGCGAACCAGAGCCCACAGCAGTGGCCCTGGATCCCAGCTCCCCCCTCGTGTTAGGCCTGCCCTGGGCCCTGGGGGCTGACTTTGATTTTTGAACCGGGGAAGGGGGTACCACATCCTCTGATGCTGATCCGCTCTCTCTTGCAGCTCCCCTCATGCCTGGAACCTCCTTCACAACTTCTCTGTAGCGTTTTGGCTCCATCTCCACAGAAAAATTCTTCCTTGAAGTCTGGAACCAGGAACAAAAGAGGGCTGGATTCACTGCAGTCAGGACCTATAAAGGTAAGCAGAAACACCCGCCCCCCCACTTGCAACAATGTAACATCTAGTACCTTCCAGACTTCAACTCAGTTATCCCTTAATTTTGTTACAGGCCCAGTAGAGGGCCCTCCACTTCCAAAATGGCAAATACATGCAGGTGAAACAGGAAGATGTGTTTACTTCTAAAACATAATGACCAACCTAATTAAAGCAAGTGTTCAGTTAATCAATCATTATTACTAGTACACAAATACTTTGCTATCAGTCCATTCTTTCTCTGTTGGAGGAAGCATCATCAGTCTGATGTATGGATCCATGATATCTTCTCAACAATTTTTATTACAGTGCTGGTTATGAGAACGAATTAGGACAACCCTTTACAGATAGGCTACAAAGAGTTTTTTTCTGACATTCAGGATCCAGTCTCATGAGCAGCTCAGGCTGATTAGAATCTACTAGGCCTCCTTAAAAGGACAGTGTACACCAATTTTCATATAACTGCATGTAATAGACAATACTATAAAGATGAATATGCACAGATACTGATCTAAAAATCCAGTATACAACCGTTTAAAAACTTACTTAGAAGCTCCCAGTTTAGCTCTGTTGAAAAGGTTAGCTGGAACACTCAGTGAAAGTGGTTGTATAGCAAAAACAGCAGACACCCCCCTCCCCCTTCCTGTGCATATGAAAAGACTCTTTACACAAACAGGAGCAAGCTGGAGTAGATATACATCAGTATTCTCCTAAACTTTGGGGCTTGGTTAGGAGTTTAAAAATATTTAAAAATAAGCAAAACTATACATTAAAAAAAAAGCTGTATAGGCTATATAAATAGATCATCTACAAAACTTTATGCAAAGAAAAATCTTGTGTATAATGTCCCTTTAATGGCACATAACCCAACAGACCCAGCACAACTTAATACAAAAACACAGTACACACTATTATTACAAAAAAACAGAACTGCTTTTACCTGTGTGTTGGACGAAGCAGAAGTACTCAGCTTCTGGCAATAATAAATAATCTATCATGGTGTCATACTATGGGCTCGATTTATCAAGCCTCTTTGGCTGCAAGTTCTCTCAAGAACTTGCTCGCCGAGATTTATCAAGCAGCGGTCACCAGACCGCTGCTTCCCTAACATCTCCGCCACCTCTATTGTGGTGAAATTCAATCTCCTCGGTCGAATCCGACGAGGAGATTGACAGCTCCTGCCCGCGCGTGATTGGCTGTGCGCGGGCAGGGGGCGGGATTGCACGCAAGCACAAAATTGCGCTCGTGTGCAATGTTAATTACCTGCGGGTAATTTCGCCCCGCCACAGGCGAGCTTAGGCGTACAGGGGGCGCGTATAAGCACCCCTGTACGCCTCAGCATTGATAAATCTAGCCCTATGAATGAAATGTATATATGGGTTTAGTTAGTTGCTATTGTATGCATGGGTCTTTGTGTAAGGCTAATGGCAGGGCTTCTGGACACTTTGACCTAAAAAATCCAAGAGACAATCCTAAATTAGTCTTTCAGGTACTCAAGTACCTCATTATTACAATTGGATTACAAAATAAAGGATGATCTCTTTGAGGCATTTCTCTCTCCCAGTGGAGGTATCATTTTTGACACAAGAGAAGGCCTTGGGCCATTTGTGGAAAGCAGAAATCAAAATAGACAGAAAACCGACATTCTATCCTTAAAAAGACAGTCTACTCCAGAATTGTTTAAAAAGATAGATAATCCCTTTATTACTCATTCCCCAGTTTTATATAACCAGCACAGTTATAATAATATACTTTTTAGCTCTGTGATTACCTTGTATCTAAGCCTCTGCAAACTTTCCCCTTATTTCAGTTTTTTTTTTTGACAGAGTTGCATTTTAACCAATCAGTGCTGACTCATAAATAACTCCTCTGTAGTGAGCACAATGTTATCTATATGGCACATATGAACTAGTGTGGTCTAGCTGTGAAAAACTGTCAAAATGCACTGAGATAAGAGGTGGCATTCATGGCTTAAAAATTAGTATATGTGCCTTCCTAGGTTTAGCTTTCAACAAAGAACACCAAGAGAACAAAGCACATTTTATGATAAATAAATTGGAAAGTTGTTAAAATTGCATGCCCTATCTGAATCATGAAAGTGTAATTTCGAATAGTTTGGATCTTTTGCAGAGAAAACGTTAAGAGTCGAACATGATTTTTTTTTAAAAATTGTGTGTTGACTAAAAACAACTGTGTGCTATTTCCCTTTAATTTAAGGATATATTTCTGCAAAGCTTTAAACACCACTGAATAGTTCACTAATGACTTTCTGGCTCAAGAAGGTAAAAGCTGTTGTATGTACTACCTTTCTGGTATCTGCATCTGAGAGAAGGACTGAATATTTTTAAAAAGTGCCTCCAAACAAAAGGATTATTCCCTAATATATTTTTGTTAAAACGGAAGCCCACCGACTATTCAACTGGCTGAAGTGTTTGTATAAGTGCCTAGGAGGGGACAAAAGCAAATTCATAAGCTGTCTGTGGTCCCCCGTAGTTGTATTATGTGCTGTATATGCACCTACAAATTCACCAGGGAACTTGTGTATCTTCTCATTTACCTGCCAAATACTGAGGAGGTTATGTCCCCATTGACTTTTTGTCCACCTGGCATAAGTTGCAAAAATGTGTATCAGAATGAAGCCTATCACATTTTCTGTCTGTTGGTGGTGCCATACACTTGCACCTGCAATGGAACTAACAGTCAATGCTTTTTAGGAATTTATGGTGGTGGGTGTGTGGGCAACAGAATTCTATGTGTCCTGTTTAGTATCTCTCTTTCAGAACATCCATTAAAATTCTATTAATCCTGGTCACATTCTTGAATTTTGCAGTTTACAAGGTGCAACTGGCAGATACCCCTACCAAATGCTAGTTCTCAATCCTCTTTGAATGCAGCAGTTCAGTTACTGAAATACCCTTCAGTAGGGACATCCCAGAGTCATTTACCACACTCTTGGATAAGGGTCTAAGTTTTTCCTATGGCAACAGAGAACATCTGAGCTGGTAGGTTTTGGGTGTAAGATCCCTGCTGAACTAAACCAAGGTCTGTGAAAGAATGAGAGAGCTATATGAAGGCACGACACAGAAGAAAGGCTCCAGTTTGAACATAGAATCCTCTTATTAGTTTATAAAAATTACAGTGTTTAAAAAACAAAAAAATAACATTTAAGCTATAGATGAGTAAAATTTGGATAATAATGCATTTTTTACAGTTCAGGATCTAAACAAACTTACTGACATTTAGCTGGTTTCCCAAGAAAACTAATATCTGACACACAGCTCACACACACATTTATATTTCTGCCTATGGAGTGAAGTCATAACACATTCACCTGCTCTCAATGCCTCTCATTCTTGCCACCCAGCTCAGTCCAAGCTAAGATTTACATTTCTTTTTCATTTTTCTTTACAGTAGTTCGATTTTAATCAAAGATTGGGAATTTACCCTTGTTAGAGAAAGTGATTGACAACACAAGTTCAGTATAATATTAGCTTGACTTGCCAACAATGATACAAAACACAATAGATTTCACACAAAAAAACAACTCTTTTATTTGTAAAATGATAAAAACATAGAACATTTAAATAATATCTTGCCCTGGCCTTGACTATGTAAATGTTTCTGGCAAGAGCTGTTCCGGGATCTGTTCTGGTACTTCTACCTATCATCTAACAATTACACACATACAATCTTCTTGTCTTTTGTTTGATGCTGTAAATGAAGCAACATTCCACTCTAATTTCCTTGGGCTGCCCTGGCTCTGAAGCAGAATCAGCTAGCATATGTATAATAGACAGACAATTAAACAAAAGCAAATAGAAAGGCTGCGAGGGATAAAATGTGTTTAGGACATTATGCACATCTCAGAGCAGGAGCCTGTACGTGTTGTATCCTGCTATTCTTGCTATTGAAAGAATACAGCACACAGCTGCAGGAATGTAGACAGGAAGCGACGTATCAGCTTGGCTGTGACATCCCCAGTTCTTCTTTTATAATTTAACATTCTAATTGCGCCTTCTACTTCAGATATGGGCATGGGGAATTCATCAAACATAAACCTGTCCAATATTTTAACTCTTGTAGCACCAAACATTAGAATAATATTTTTGTTTTGCGATGTACTTTCTATTTTTTTATTGTTGTTTTTTTGGTACAAAGAGCAAAAATATAGCCAAAATATTCAAAATTTTGATTAAGAACAGAGAATGTAAGTCAGTAAACATGGTTACTTACAAAAGTAATGAATCTAGAATATATATATATATATATAAAGGGACATAAAACATATAAATGAGAGCAAAGAATATGCAAAATAATAATATGTATATTAAAGGAAAAATAAACAATGTACCTGTTTTTACTCTAAACAACCAATTTGAAGTTCCCTACAAAGCCACTGCCTGCAGCATGCAAAGAGAGCTGCCATGTTTAAACTTAGGTTTTCTCTGTGCTTCCAGTCACGTGATTTTATTAAATAATCCTTCTAACAGGCATGTGTAAAACAGTGATTTTCTGCTGGCCTCTGCTGGTGCACTCTAGAAGAGTGTGCATTTTTGCCTAGCAAAAGATTTGACAGCTATTTTAAGAAGAAACAATTGCCAATAAAAAACAAAATATAATTACTAATAGCACTTTATGAAAGATGATTTAATGGACCATTAAACACAGAAAAACAGCATAATCAACAAAAGCATAATAAAAATATAATACAAAAGCATTTACTTTGAATTTCAAATGAGCAGTAGATTTTGTTCTGACAAATTACCTGCCCACTGCATCATGTGACAGCCATCAGCCAATCACAAAATGTATATATGTATAGTCTGTGAAATCTTGAACATACTCAGAGGAGCTGGTGCCTCTGAAAGTGTGTATATAATCATGAAGGTTTAATTGTGCTTTTAGTGTTCCTTTAAAACAATACAAATCAATGAAATATCTAAATTCAAAAGATAAAAATCATAAATATAATAACTGTGTTTGCTTCCAACTTCCTTTCAGTGTATTTGCAATATATAATTACTTTAGGGTGTGTGGGGGTTATGCACACACACACATGTATATGTAAGTATATGCACACACACACATGTATATGTAAGTATATCCAAACACACACATGTATATGTAAGTATATGCACACACACACACACATGTATATGTAAGTATATGCACACATGTATATGTAAGTATATGTACACACACACACATATATATGTAAGTATATGCACACACACACACATATATGTAAGTATATGCACACACGCATGTATATGTAAGTATATGCACACACACACATGTATATGTAAGTATATGCACACACACATGTATATGTAAGTATATGCACACACACACACATGTATATGCAAGTATATGCACACACACATGTATATGTAAGTATATGCACACACACATGTATATGTAAGTATATACACACACATGTATATGTAAGTATATGCACACACACATGTATATGTAAGTATATGCACACACACATGTATATGTAAGTATATACACACATGTATATGTAAATATATGCAGACACATGTATATGTAAGTATATGCACACACACACATGTATATGTAAGTATATGCACACACACATGTATATGTAAGTATATGCACACACACACATGTATATGTAAGTATACACACACACACACATGTATATGTAAGTATATGCACACACACACACATGTATATGTAAGTATATGCACACACACATGTATATGTAAGTATATGCACAGACACATGTATATGTAAGTATATGCACACACACACATGTATATGTAAGTATATGCACACACACACACATGTATATTTAAGTATATGCACACACACACATGTATATGTAAGTATATGCACACATACACATGTATATGCACACACACATGTATATGTAAGTATATGCACAGACACATGTATATGTAAGTATATGTACACACACACACATGTATATGTAAGTATATGCACACACACACATGTATATGTAAGTATATGCACACACACATGTATATGTATGTATATGCACACACACATGTATATGTAAGTATATGCACACACATGTATATGTAAGTATATGCACACACACATGTATATGTAAGTATATACACAAACACATGTATATGTAAGTATATGCACACACACACACGCACATGCATGTGTAAGTATATGCACACACACACATGTATATGTAAGTATATGCACACACACACACACACATGTATATGTAAGTATATGCACACACACACATGTATATGTAAGTATATGCACACACACATGTATATGTAAGTATATACACACATGTATATGTAAGTATATGCACACACACATGTATATGTAAGTATATGCACACACACACACATGTATATGTAAGTATATGCACACACACATGTATATGTAAGTATATACACACATGTATATGTAAATATATGCAGACACATGTATATGTAAGTATATGCACACACACATGTATATGTAAGTATATGCACACACACATGTATATGTAAGTATATGCACACACACACATGTATATGTAAGTATACACACACACACATGTATATGTAAGTATATGCACACACACACACATGTATATGTAAGTATATGCACACACACATGTATATGTAAGTATATGCACAGACACATGTATATGTAAGTATATGCACACACACACATGTATATGTAAGTATATGCACACACACACACATGTATATTTAAGTATATGCACACACACATGTATATGTAAGTATATGCACACATACACATGTATATGCACACACACATGTATATGTAAGTATATGCACAGACACATGTATATGTAAGTATATGTACACACACACACATGTATATGTAAGTATATGCACACACACACATGTATATGTAAGTATATGCACACACACATGTATATGTATGTATATGCACACACACATGTATATGTAAGTATATGCACACACATGTATATGTAAGTATATGCACACACACATGTATATGTAAGTATATACACACACACATGTATATGTAAGTATATGCACACACACACGCACATGCATGTGTAAGTATATGCACACACACACACATGTATATGTAAGTATATGCACACACACACACATGTATATGTAAGTATATGCACACACACACATGTATATGTAAGTATATGCACACACACATGTATATGTAAGTATATACACACATGTATATGTAAGTATATGCACACACATGTATATTTAAGTATATGCACACACATGTATATGTAAGTATATGCACACACACATGTATATGTAAGTATATGCACACACATGTATATGTAAGTATATGCACACACACATGTATATGTAAGTATATGCACACACATGTATATGTAAGTATATGCACACACACACATGTATATGTAAGTATATGCACACACATGTATATGTAAGTATATGCACACACACATGTATATGTAAGTATATGCACACACACATGCATATGTAAGTATATGCACACACACACACATATGTAAGTATATGCACACACACACATGTATATGTAAGTATATGCACACACACATGTATATGTAAGTATATACACACATGTATATGTAAGTATATGCACACACATGTATATGTAAGTATATGCACACACACATGTATATGTAAGTATATGCACACACACATGTATATGTAAGTATATACACACACATGTATATGTAAGTATATGCACACACACACACATGTATATGCAAGTATATGCACACACACATGTATATGTAAGTATATGCACACACACATGTATATGTAAGTATATGCACACACACACATGTATATGTAAGTATATACACACATGTATATGTAAGTATATGCACACACATGTATATGTAAGTATATGCACACACACATGTATATGTAAGTATATGCACACACACATGTATATGTAAGTATATATACACACACACATGTATATGTAAGTATATGCACACACACACATGTATATGTAAGTATATGCACACACACATGTATATGTAAGTATATGCACACACATGTATATGTAAGTATATACACACACACATGTATATGTAAGTATATGCGCACACACAAACATGTATATGTAAGTATATGCACACACACATGTATATGTAAGTATATGCACACACACACATGTATATGAAAGTATATACACACATGTATATGTAAGTATATGCACACACATGTATATGTAAGTATATGCACACACATGTATATGTAAGTATATGCACACACACATGTATATGTAAGTATATATACACACACACACATGTATATGTAAGTATATGCACACACACACACATGTATATGTAAGTATATGCACACACACATGTATATGTAAGTATATACACACATGTATATGTAAGTATATGCACACACATGTATATTTAAGTATATGCACACACATGTATATGTAAGTATTTGCACACACACACATGTATATGTAAGTATATGCACACACACACATGTATATGTAATTGATTTATATATATATAATATTTTTAAGCCTCCAACGATGAAATACCTTATAACTTAAGCCTGGAATAAATCTAGGATTTCCCAAAAAGGGCAGATATCTAGTGGTCATATATCTATAACCTACCAATCTCATTACCGTCGTCCAAGCGCTTATAATATCTTTATAAAGAGGATGTGTCCGAATTCTGAAACCGAGTTCCCTGTCTGAAGCGTGCAAAATAAATGGCAAAGATAATGGCCCACAAACTGCATCCTCTATTTCACGGTTCGAGAAATTATCCGCATGTGTTAACCAATCCAATGGATATCTTATTAAAGCTGCATTGTTATAATTTTTTAAGTTAGGGAGAGCCAGTCCCCCTTTAGAGATTGGAAGATATAATTTTTCTAATCTAATCCTTGGCTTTTTCCCTTTCCACAGAAAATACCGGAGTTCTTTCAAAAAATTGAGGATATCTATTGCCTAGATTTAGAGTTTTATCGGTAACGACCCGCGTAGCTAACGCATGCTTTTTTTTCCCCGCAACTTTTAAATACCGCTGGTATTTAGAGTTCACAGAATGGCTGCGTTAGGCTCCAAAAAGGGAGCGTAGAGTATAATTTACCGCCACTGCAACTCTCAATACCAGCGGTGCTTACGGACGCGGCCAGCTTCAAAAACGTGCTCGTGCACGATTCCCCCATAGAAAACAATGGGACAGTTTGAGCTGAAAAAAAACCTAACACCTGCAAAAAAGCAGTGTTAAGCTCCTAACGCAGCCCCATTGTTTCCTATGGGGAAACACTTCCTAAGTCTGCACCTAACACTCTAACATGTACCCCGAGTCTAAACACCCCTAGCATTACACTTATTAACCCCTAATCTGCCGCCCCCGCTATCGCTGACACCTGCATATTTTTTTTAACCCCTAATCTGCCGCTCCGTACACCGCCGCAACCTACATTATACCTATGTACCCCTAATCTGCTGCCCCTAACACCGCTGACCCCTATATTATATTTATTAATCTCTAATCTGCCGCCCCAATGTCGCCTCCACCTACCTACAATAATTAACCCCTAATCTGCCGACCGGACCTCACCGCTACTATAATAAATGTATTGACCCCTAAAGCTAAGTCTAACACTAACACCCCCCTAACTTAAATATAATTTAAATCTAACAAAATAAATTAACTCTTATTAAATAAATTATTCCTATTTAAAGCTAAATACTTACCTGTAAAATAAACCCTAATATAGCTACAATATAAATTATAATTATATTGTAGCTATTTTAGGATTAATATTTATTTTACAGGCAACTTTGTAATTATTTTAACCAGGTACAATAGCTATTAAATAGTTAATAACTATTTAATAGCTTCCTAGTTAAAATAATTACAAAATGACCTGTAAAATAAATCCTAACCTAAGTTACAATTAAACCTAACACTACACTATCAATAAATTAATTAAATACAATACCTACAAATAAATACAATGAAATAAACTAACTAAAGTACCAAAAATAAAAAAGAACTAAGTTACAAAAAATAAAAAAATATTTACAAACATTAGAAAAATATTACAACAATTTTAAACTAATTACACCTACTCTAAGCCCCCTAATAAAATAACAAAGACCCCCTAAATAAAAAAATGCCCTACCCTATTCTAAAATTAAAATAGAAAAGCTCTTTTACATTACCAGCCCTGAAAAGGGCCCTTTGCGGGGCATGCCCCAAAGAATTCAGCTCTTTTGCCTTCAAAAAAAAACATACAATACCCCCCCAACATTACAACCCACCACCCACATACCCCTAATCTAACCCAACCCCCCCTTAAATAAACCTAACACTAAGCCCATGAAGATCTTCCTACCTTGTTTTCACCACGCCGGGTTCACCGATCGGTCCAGAAGAGCCTCCGATGTCTTGATCCAAGCCCAAGCGGGGGGCTGAAGATGTCCATGATGCGGCTGAAGTCTTCATCCAAGCGGGAGCTGAAGAGGTCCATGATCCGGCTGAAGTCTTCTATCAAGCGGCATCTTCAATCTTCTTTCTTCCGGATCCATGTTCATCCCGCCGATGTGGAACATCCATCTTCACAGACGACTTCCCGATGAATGACGGTTCCTTTAAGGGACGTCATCCAAGATGGCGTCCCTCGAATTCCGATTGGCTGATAGGATTCTATCAGCCAATCGGAATTAAGGTATGAAAATTCTGATTGGCTGATGGAATCAGCCAATCAGATTCAAGTTCAATCCGATTGGCTGATCCAATCAGCCAATCAGATTAAGCTTGCATTCTATTGGCTGATCGGAACAGCCAATAGAATGCGAGCTCAATCTGATTGGCTGATCGGATCAGCCAATCGGATTGAACTTAAATCTGATTGGCTGATTCCATCAGCCAATCAGAATTTTCCTACCTTAATTCTGATTGGCTGATAGAATCCTATCAGCCAATCAGAATTCGAGGGACGCCATCTTGGATGACGTCCCTTAAAGGAACCGTCATTCGTCGGGAAGTCGTCGGTGAAGATGGATGTTCCGCGTTGGCGGGATGAACATGGATCCGGAAGAAAGAAGATTAAAGATGCCGCTTGATAGAAGACTTCAGCCGGATCATGGACCTCTTCAGCTCCCGCTTGGATGAAGACTTCAGCTGGATCATGGACATCTTCAGCCACCCGCTTGGGCTTGGATCAAGGCATCGGAGGCTCTTCTGGACCGATCGGTGAAGCCGGCGTGGTGAAGACAAGGTAAGAAGATCTTCAGGGGCTTAGTGTTAGGTTTATTTAAGGGGGTTTGGGTTAGATTAGGGGTATGTGGGTGGTGGGTTGTAATGTTGGGGGGGGTATTGTATGTTTTTTTTTTTACAGGCAAAAGAGCTGAATTCTTTGGGGCATGCCCCGCAAAGGGCCCTTTTCAGGGCTTGTAAGGTAAAAGAGCTTTTCTATTTTAATTTTAGAATAGGGTAGGGCATTTTTTTTATTTTGGGGGTCTTTGTTATTTTATTAGGGGGCTTAGAGTAGGTTAATTAGTTTAAAATTATTGTAATATTTTTCTAATGTTTGTAAATATTTTTTTATTTTTTGTAACTTAGTTCTTTTTTATTTTTGGTACTTTAGTTAGTTTATTTCATTGTATTTATTTGTAGGTATTGTATTTAATTAATTTATTGATAGTGTAGTGTTAGGTTTAATTGTAACTTAGGTTAGGATTTATTTTACAGGCAGTTTTGTAATTATTTTAACTAGGTAGCTATTAAATAGTTATTAACTATTTAATAGCTATTGTACCTGGTTAAAATAATTACAAAGTTGCCTGTAAAATAAATATTAATCCTAAAATAGCTACAATATAATTATAATTTATATTGTAGCTATATTAGGGTTTATTTTACAGGTAAGTATTTAGCTTTAAATAGGAATAATTTATTTAATAAGAGTTAATTTATTTCGTTAGATTTAAATTATATTTAACTTAGGGGGGTGTTAGGGTTAGAATTAGCTTTAGGGGTTAAAAATTTTAATAGAGTAGCGGTGAGGTCCGGTCGGCAGATTAGGGGTTAATAAGTGTAGGTAGGTGGAGGCGACGTTGAGGGCGGCAGATTAGGGGTTAATAAATATAATATAGGTGTCGGCGGTGTTAGGGGCAGCAGATTTGGTGTACATAGGGATAACGTAGGTGGCGGCGGTGTGCGGGCGGCAGATTAGGGGTTAAAAAATTTAATAGAGTGGCGGCGATGTGGGGGGACCTCGGTTTAGGGGTACATAGGTAGTTTATGGGTGTTAGTGTACTTTAGAGCACAGTAGTTAAGAGCATTATGAACCGGCGTTAGCCCAGAAAGCTCTTAACTCCTGACTTTTTGCTGCGGCTGGAGTTTTGTCGTTAGATTTCTAACGCTCACTTCAGCCACTACTCTAAATACCGGCGTTAGAAAGATCCCATTGAAAAGATAGGATACGCAATTGACGTAAGGGGATCTGCGGTATGGAAAAGTCGCGGCTGGAAAGTGAGCGTTAGACCCTTACCTAGACGACTCTAAATACCAGCGGTAGCCCAAAACCAGCGTTAGGAGCCTCTAACGCTGGTTTTGACGGCTAACGCCAAACTATAAATCTAGGCCTATATCTTTTATCATTATTGGGAGCATTCTAATGAGGTAGAGAATTCTGGGTAGAATAAACATTTTGAATACTGCCACCCTTCCCATTAATGAGAGCGGCATATTAACCCATTGTTTCAATCTTTCAATATTGTGTTGAAGGGCTGGAGTAATATTTAATTCATACTATTTAGCTGGATCTGATGATAGGTAAATTCCCAAGTAACTTAAATTCTGTGTTTCTATGAATTGATATATTTGAGTATCCATTGGTTTCTTTAACCATAATATTTTGGATTTAGAGTAATTGATTTTGTAACCTGATACCACTACATAAGAGTCCAGTATATCTATTATACCCTTGACATATTTATCTGGGGATGAAACAAACATTAAAAGATCATCTGCAAAAAGCAAAATTTTAACCCTTTCTTTACCAATCTCAGCACCTACCAAAAAACTCCTAAGAAGAATGGCCAGTAACTCCAGTACTAGATCAAAAAGCAATGGGGACATAGGACAGCCCGGCCTTGTGCCCCTCTTCAAGGGGAAGGGGGACGATAAATAGCTATTGACCAAAACCAAAGCTTCTGAATCAGAGTATACATTCGCTACTAATCCCAAAGACCCACCCTCAAAACCATATCTAGCCAATACTTCCATCATGAATGCCCACTCGACTCTGTCGAAGGCCTTCTCTGCATCCAAAGATAGCAGGAAGGCCTCCGGCAGAGTCAAGTCATTCTCCCCACAACTGTGGCTACTATACTTGCATATTACTTGGAGTATCTTCCTTATATTCATTTCTGGAGTTCTACCCATTACAAACCCCACCTGATCAATATGGAGTAATCTTGGAAGAATAGTTTTAAGTCTATCCACCATTATTTTCATCAATATCTTGTAATCAAGATTTAAAAGAGAGATTGGCCTATAAGAAGATAATTGTGTAACATCTTTCCCCTCCTTAGGGAGGAGAATAATATTAGCTGACTTAAATTGTGCAGAGATCTTTTGACTATGAATAAAGAAATTATTATATACTTCCCTCAGAGTTTCTACAATATCCTCTTTAAGGCATAGATAAAACTCTAGAGGCAAGCCATCGGCCCAGTTGCCTTTCCCTTGCTCATAGCCTTTAGGGTATTTAAAATATCTATCTCAGTGATAGGTGCATTGAGCTCTGTTTTATCTTCCTCTGTAATTTTTGGAAGCTTAATGTTTGTTAAAAACTTCTAAATAGTTTCTTTTTTAGTAGATTGAGATAGATATAGATCTGCAAAATATTTCTGAAATAATAATGTAATCTCTTCCACTTTATTTTGTATTTTACCCTCTGAGTTAATTAAACCTATTGTTTTCCTTTTTTTGTTCTATTTATCAAATTCTCTAGATATTTACTGCCTTTATTCCCGAATCTTTCAAAATGTGCTGAACCTTTCAAAAGGGCTTTCCCTGCTATAGAGAGCAAAAACTCATCTCTTTCTTTCCCTGCTTTATAATAAGCTTCTCTATTCTCCTTCGTCGGCAAATTTCTCTTTCTTGAGTATGCTGAGGATAGAGCTGCCGAGAGTTTCTCCTGACTAATTTGGGCTTCTTTCTTTGCTTTAATTACGTATGTTGTAATATCTGCTTTCAAAGTAGCTTTTGCTGCTTCCCAGTAAATGTCTACATTCCCTGAATAATTCAGATTGTTGTACTTAAATTCTTGCCATTTTCCCTTTAAAAACTGGGCAAACTTAAATGAGTTATTCAAATAACCGGGCATATAAAATGAGTTATAATTTGTTTTATTAGGTTCCTTTATTATCAAAACTATAGGAGCATGATCTGATAATGTAAACTCCAAGATTTTTGTGTCTTCAATTCTATTGATCAATGTTCCGGATATCAAAAAATAAATCTAACCGAGCTAATGTCAAATGTGTTTTAGATAGGCACGTAAATTCTAAATTATTGGGATTGAAAAATCTCCATACATCCCTCAAATTGTATGATTCTAATAGAGTTGAATTTTTTTTTTTTTTCATATTTTGCATTAGGAATTGTTTTCCTCTGATTGTCCCCCAGTTTCCCTCTATCAAGGAGATAGTCTGGTGTAATATTATAGTCTCCCATAATTATTGTCTCATACATTGAAAATGTATCTATAATTTTAAAGATGTTCCCCCAGAATTTCCAATCTTATTTATTGGGACCATATATGTTTCCAATAAAATAATCCCTACCATCTAAATTTATATGTAAACACATATCTCCCTTCCTTATCGATTATTTTTTTCTTAATTATATAATTCAGTTTCTGCTGTAGTACAATTGCTACCCCCCGTGCAGATTTCTTATATGATGAGCCAATAACTTCAGCTATCCATCCCGCTCTGATTTTTTGATGTTCACACTCAGACAGGTGTGTTTCCTGGAGGCCTATAATATCCACTTTCTTCTTACTCAAGAAATTCACAATGGCTTTGCGTTTTATTGGGGAGTTTATCCCCCGTACATTCCAAGATATTAATTTAACCAATACTTTCCTTCAGAAAGAGGAAAAAAAAAAAAAGGGGGGGGGGGGCGGAAAGAGGGGGAAAGGGGGCAAGACCATATACCTCAAAGCAACTAAATTCTCTCCTTTATCTCATCTTTATGAGTCATTATTCCATATACTTTCATTTTGATACATATTGAACAGATACCCATCTCATCATATTACCCTTTCTATATTCCTAACACCTCACAGTGAATCCCTTCCCTAGAAGGGAAAGGAGAAAGAGAAAAAAAAACAAAAAAAAAAAACCTTCATTAAAAATCTAGACACATAAAACCTATGTAATTACAAAAGAGCTAACCCAATTATGCAAAAATTCCCTTGCCTTCAGTACTTTACATTAATTTCTCATAATTTCCATTTTTTCAATAAACAAGCTGGTATATTATTCCTGTAAGCTCTCTATAAGTATTTGGGTATGCACACAGGAGAGAAAAACAAAACAAAAAAAAACAACCTTCATTGAACATCTAAACACATAAAACCTATACAATTACAAAAAAGCTAACCCAATTGTGCAATGATTTCCTTGCCCTCAGTGCTTTACATTCATTTCACATATTTTCCATTTTTTTCAATAAACAAGCTGGTATATTATTCCTATAAACTCTCTGTAAATATCTAAGTATGCAAAAAAAAAAAAAAAAAGAACCTTCATTAAATATCTAAACACATAAAACCTATGTAATTACAAAAAAGCTAACCCAATTGTGCAAAACATTTCCTTGCCTTCAGTGCTTTACATTCATTTTCATATTTTCAATAAACAAACTAGTGTATTATTCCTGTGAACTCTCTATGAGTATCTAAATATACCAAATGTGCTTTACATTAATTTATCATATATTCCGTATTTTCAATAAACAAACTAGTATATTGTTCATGTGAACTCTTCTATAAGTATCTAGGTGTCCAGGAAAAAAAAAAATAGAAACAGGAAATTATCCTTAATCCCCCCGGGGAAAAAAAACATCACTGGAAGGTGATGGGCAGTCCAGCAATAAAAAACTAATTGGGTTTCATATCTCTGTCCAGAAATCTTGATCTGGGGATTCAAAAACAAAAAAGTTATTCCCCTCTCTGATTTTCAATTTAGCTGGATACATTAAGGAAAAGTTCTCCCCCCCCCCCCCCCCCCTTCACCAACTGTGTACAGATATGTGAGAATGCTTTCCTTTTGCTTGCAGTCTCATTTGAAAAGTCCTGGAAGATTAAAACTCTGCCTTCTTTATAAGTGAGCTGATGCAGTTTTCTATAGGCTCTCAAGATAGCCCATTTGCTTTGAAAGTACAGATATTTCACCACCACAGCTCTGGGCCTAGCTGGTCTTGTCTCAGAGGCTTCCAATACTCGTCCCACCCGGTGGGCTCTTTCTACCACAAATCTCACTCCACCTCCTTCTATTTCCAATAGTGAAGGCTGGATTATTTCTGCAAAGTGTATCAAGTTTTCTGGTTTAACCTCTTCAGTTAGCCCAATTATCCTTAAGTTGTTTTGTCTGCTTCTGTCCTCCAATTCTTCAACTTTAGCTTCCAATTTAACATTTTGTTTTATTAATAAATTAAGTTTGGTATCCTGAGTGGTTAAATTATCTTCACAGTATGAAATTCTTTGCTCCATTTCTGTGAGCCGCTCATTTTGCCTCTTCATCTCCTCCCTAATTGAAGCCAATTTTATATTTATTTTTTCCATTTTAGGAAAAATTAATGCAGAAACTTGATTAGCAATAATATTGGCCTCACTTTCTTCTTCCAGTATTGATGAGCCAGAAATATTAATATTTTTAGTAGATTTTCTATCCCCTGTTTTTTGTTTTGGTGACATTTTCTGAGATTTCAGGTATTTATCCATCCAAAGCCTTTCCTTTATCATTACACATATATCAGCTTGTCAGCTTGTTAGCTCTTTAAAGCAAATAGGGGAGATTAATGCTCTCAAGCCTTGTAATATGTTACTTTGTTTTTAAGAGGTAGAGAAGTTCCAAAACTTTAAGTGGAGTGAGAAAGGGACTTATATTCATACCATCTATCATAAACCTTTATACTTAAAGGACCATTCAACGCAGTAGATTTGCATAATCAACAAATGCAAGATAACAAGACAATGCAATAGTACTTAGTGTGAACTTCAAATAAGTAGTAGATTTTTTTTATGACAATTTTAAAAGTTATATCTTTTTCCACTCCCCCTGTACCATGTGACAGCCATCAGCCATTCACAAATGCATACACACTTATTCTTGCACATGCTCAGTAGGAACTGGTGACTCAAAAAAGTTTAAACATAAAAAGACTGCACATTTTGTTAATGGAAGTACATTGGAAAGTTGTTTAAAATGGCATGTTCTATCTGAATCATGAAAGTTTCATTTTGATTCAGTGTCCCTTTAAAGGGTGAAGAGTTGTAGAACAGCTTTATAGTCAGCCTGGTTTAACAAAAGTTCACTTTCTCTTTAGCCAGTAAAAAGATTGCAGACCCAGCCCCCTTTGATTTTGTAGCAGCCACAAACATACCCTTTTTGTTAGTTAAACATATAGTTACACTCTGAATGTTCATACAGATGGGCCCAAAACTAATCTCCTCTCCCTTCTTCCTTATTGTCTGAGGAGTTTAAAGATTTTTTCCTGCAGCGGGAGAGGGGAAGTAGATGTGTGCTTAAGCTTGTAACTGCAGCTACACTTCTCTGGAATTGCTTAGTGACCAGATATTCTGGCTTAAATATCACAGGCTTAAGTATTCATCTTATTGCCCATAGAGTATTCACATACCACACTATCACACCTCAAACAGTGCACAATTGTAAACACTCAGGCCTAGATTTGGAGTTTGGCGGTAGCCGTGAAAACCAGCGTTAGAGGCTCCTAACGCTGGTTTTAGGCTACCGCCGGTATTTGGAGTCACTCAGAAAAGGGTCTAACGCTCACTTTTCAGCCGCAACTTTTCCATACCGCAGATCCCCTTACGTCAATTGCGTATCCTATCTTTTCAATGGGATCTTTCTAACTCCGGTATTTAGAGTCGTGTCTGAAGTGAGCGTTAGAATTCTAACGACAAAACTCCAGCCGCAGAAAAAAGTCAGTAGTTAAGAGCTTTCTGGGCTAACGCCGGTTCATAAAGCTCTTAACTACTGTGCTCTAAAGTACACTAACACCCATAAACTACCTATGTACCCCTAAACCGAGGTCCCCCCACATCGCCGCCACTCGATTACATTTTTTTAACCCCTAATCTGCCGACCGCCACCTACGTTATACTTATGTACCCCTAATCTGCTGCCCCTAACACCGCCGACCCCTGTATTATATTTATTAACCCCTAACCTGCCCCCCACAACGTCGCCGCCAGCTACCTACAATAATTAACCCCTAATCTGCCAACCGCAAAGAGCCGCCACCTACATTAAAGCTATGTACCCCTAATCTGCTGCCCCTAACACCGCCGACCCCTATATTATATTTATTAACCCCTAATCTGCCGCCCTCAACGTCGCCTCCACCTGCCTACACTTATTAACCCCTAATCTGCCGACCGGACCGCACCGCTATTATAATAAAGTTATTAACCCCTAATCTGCCTCACTAACCCTATAATAAATAGTATTAACCCCTAATCTGCCCGCCCTAACATCGCCGACACCTAACTTCAATTATTAACCCCTAATCTGCCGACTGGAGCTCACCGCTATTCTAATAAATGTATTAACCCCTAAAGCTAAGTCTAACCCTAACACTAACACCCCCCTAAATTAAATATAATTTAAATCTAACGAAATTAATTAACTCTTATTAAATAAGTTATTCCTATTTAAAGCTAAATACTTACCTGTAAAATAAATCCTAATATAGCTACAATATAAATTATAATTATATTATAGCTATTTTAGGATTAATATTTATTTTACAGGTAACTTTGTATTTATTTTAACCAGGTACAATAGCTATTAAATAGTTAAGAACTATTTAATATCTACCTAGTTAAAATAATTACAAAATTACCTGTAAAATAAATCCTAACCTAAGTTACAATTAAACCTAACACTACACTATCAATAAATAAATTAAATAAAATACCTACAATTACCTACAATTAAACCTAACACTACACTATCAATAAATTAATTAAATACAATACCTACAAATAACTACAATGAAATAAACTAACTAAAGTACAAAAAATAAAAAAGAACTAAGTTACAAAAAATAAAAAAATATTTACAAACATAAGAAAAATATTACAACAATTTTAAACTAATTACACCTACTCTAAGCCCCCTAATAAAATAACAAAGCCCCCCAAAATAAAAAAAGCCCTACCCTATTCTAAATTACTAAAGTTCAAAGCTCTTTTACCTTACCAGCCCTGAACAGGGCCCTTTGCGGGGGCATGCCCCAAGAAATTCAGCTCTTTTGCCTGTAAAAAAAAACATACAATACCCCCCCCCAACATTACAACCCACCACCCACTTACCCCTAATCTAACCCAAACCCCCCTTAAATAAACCTAACACTAAGCCCCTGAAGATCTTCCTACCTTATCTTCACCATACCAGGTTCACCAATCGATCCAGAAGAGCTCCTCCGATGTCCTGATCCAAGCCCAAGCGGGGGGCTGAAGAGGTCCATGATCCAGCTGAAGTCATCATCCAAGCCGGAGCTGAAGAGGTCCATGATCCGGCTGAAGTCTTCATCCAAGCGGGAGCTGAAGAGGTCCATGATCTGGATGAAGTCTTCTATTAACGGCATCTTCAATCTTCTTTCTTCGGGAGCCATCATCTTCCATCCGACGCGGAACATCCTCTTCTCCCGATGCCTACTAGCCGAATGACGGTTCCTTTAAATGACGTCATCCAAGATGGCGTCCCTCGAATTCCGATTGGCTGATAGGATTCTATCAGCCAATCGGAATTAAGGTAGGAAAATTCTGATTGGCTGATGGAATCAGCCAATCAGAATCAAGTTCAATCCGATTGGCTGATCCGATCAGCCAATCAGATTGAGCTCGCATTCTATTGGCTGATCGGAACAGCCAATAGAATGCGAGCTCAATCTGATTGGCTGATTGAATCAGCCAATCGGATTGAACTTGATTCTGATTGGCTGATTCCATCAGCCAATCAGAATATTCCTACCTTAATTCCGATTGGCTGATAGAATCCTATCAGCCAATCGGAATTCGAGGGACGCCATCTTGGATGACGTCATTTAAAGGAACCGTCATTCGGCTAGTAGGCGTCGGGAGAAGAGGATATTGCGCGTCGGATGGAAGATGATGGCTCCCGAAGAAAGAAGATTGAAGATGCCGTTGATAGAAGACTTCATCCGGATCATGGACCTCTTCAGCTCCCGCTTGGATGAAGACTTCAGCTGGATCATGGACCTCTTCAGCTCCCGCTTGGATGATGACTTCAGCCGGATCATGGACCTCTTCAGCCCCCCCGCTTGGGCTTGGATCAGGACATCGGAGGAGCTCTTCTGGATCAATCGGTGAACCTGGTATGGTGAAGATAAGGTAGGAAGATCTTCAGGGGCTTAGTGTTAGGTTTATTTAAGGGGGGTTTGGGTTAGATTAGGGGTATGTGGGTGGTGGATTGTAATGTTGGGGGGGGTATTGTATGTTTTTTTTTACAGGCAAAAGAGCTGAACTTCTTGGGGCATGCCCCGCAAAGAGTCCTGTTCAGGGCTGGTAAGGTAAAAGAGCTTTGAACTTTAGTAATTTAGAATAGGGTAGGGCATTTTTTTATTTTGGGGGGCTTTGTTATTTTATTAGGGGGCTTAGAGTAGGTGTAATTAGTTTAAAATTGTTGTAATATTTTTCTAATGTTTGTAAATATTTTTTTATTTTTTGTAACTTAGTTCTTTTTTATTTTTTGTACTTTAGTTAGTTTATTTCATTGTATTTATTTGTAGGAATTGTATTTAATTTATTTATTGATAGTATAGTGTTAGGTTTAATTGTAGATAATTATAGGTATTTTATTTAATTTATTTATTGATAGTGTAGTGTTAGGTTTAATTGTAACTTAGGTTAGCATTTATTTTACAGGTAAATTTGTAATTATTTTAACTATTTTAGCTATTAAATAGTTCTTAACTATTTAATAGCTATTGTACCTGGTTAAAATAAATACAAAGTTACCTGTAAAAGAAATATTAATCCTAAAATAGCTATAATATAATTATAATTTATATTGTAGCTATATTAGGATTTATTTTACAGGTAAGTATTTAGCTTTAAATAGGAATAATTTATTTAATAAGAGTTAATTAATTTCGTTAGATTTAAATTATATTTAACTTAGGGGGGTGTTAGTGTTAGGGTTAGACTTAGCTTTAGGGGTTAATACATTTATTAGAATAGCGGCGAGATTAGGTCGGCAGATTAGGGGTTAATAATTGAAGTTAGGTGTCGGCGATGTTAGGGAGGGCAGATTAGGGGTTAATACTATTTATTATAGGGTTAGTGAGGCGGATTAGGGGTTAATAACGTTATTATAATAGCGGTGCGGTCCGGTCGGCAGATTAGGGGTTAATAAGTGTAGGCAGGTGGAGGCGACGTTGAGGGCGGCAGATTAGGGGTTAATAAATATAATATAGGGGTCGGCGGTGTTAGGGGCAGCAGATTAGGGGTACATAGGGATAATGTAAGTAGCGACGGTTTATGGAGCGGCAGATTAGGGGTTAATAATAATATGCTGGGGTCAGCGATAGCGGGGGCGGCAGATTAGCGTTTAATAAGTGTAAGGCTAGGGGTGTTTAGAGTCGGGGTACATGTTAGAGTGTTAGGTGCAGACGTAGGAAGTGTTTCCCCATAGCAAACAATGGGGCTGCGTTAGGAGCTGAACGTGGCTTTTTTGCAGGTGTTAGGTTTTTTTTAGCTCAAAAAGCCCCATTGTTTCCTATGGGGGAATCGTGCACGAGCACGTTTTTGAGGCTGGCCGCGTCCGTAAGCAACTCTGGTATCGAGAGTTGCAGTGGCGTTAAATATGCTCTACGCTCCTTTTTTGGAGCCTAACGCAGCCGTTCTGTGGACTCTCAATACCAGAGTTATTTTAAAGGTGCGGCCAGAAAAAAGCCAGTGTTAGATACGCGGGTCCTTACCGACAAAACTCTAAATCTAGCCGTTAGTTCAAAGTTTTCAGATGCTGCTGTATTTTAAATGTTCATCTTTTTTTTCCCCCCTCCAAAACCAGGTATTGTTACAATCACTTTACAATGCACAGTCTGATATTAAGAAAGAGTTATGGAGGAGAGCAGTACCTTATTTCCTCTGTTTTTTAATTCTTCTTTACGTTAACCCTCTGTATCTTAGGGCCTGTGTGCTTAAACTTAGGGGGAGGGTCTCACCTGTTGTTAATGGTGGTTGAATTTCTAAAGCAGACTAAGTACCGTGGGCCTATACCATTCCTCCTGGCCGTGGCTTGTTTTCCCGGATCTTCCAGTTCGTCCTATTTACCGTCACTCTGCCGACCTGCAGACCCACTATGCCTCAGTGGGTTTGTTAGAATGCAGCGTTGCTGCTAGACAGAGCTAGCTTCTTTAGCTCCTGGTAGGTGCTCAGTTCTCAGCACCTACCCTCTCTTCCTCACATTGCAGCCGCACAGCTCCTCAGCAACTTTCTGTGTGACGTAAGGTGACACCACTATGCCACTCCTCCCCCCTCAGCCACCCCTGTCATGTACACACATATTAACAGACTATTTAAATTTTCATTTGTTAGTCATTACTTTGCACCCCCTTTCACTTGAAGTGATTTTTCTAATTTTTATTTTGGGCTGTGGGGATTAAAAGAAAAGTCTTAACTGTAGAGTGGGTCATTGCAATGACTACAATACATATACACATGAACACCTTTCTTTTTTTAAGGGCTGATGCTGTATTTGGTAGTTCCAACCCCTTACCAAACCACTTAAATAACTACTTATTCTAAGAAATAAACACACAACACAGATAGCTAGGTTTTTAAGACCATGTCAATGGTCATATTTATTAACAAAGATTAACTTGACTTCAACGGTAGTCACTTCAAATATTTAACCTGTGGCGGAATTCAAGGCCTAGTAAAATGATACTATTAGCTCCATATGACAAGAGGTCGCAACCAGATGTTGTGGAATTGCAAATGCCAAGGGTGGGCCGCAAATGTGGCCCCACCTCATTCCGTCTAATAGGCGCGGATGTCCTAAAGGATCTTAAGCCAGCAGACCCGCGGGGCCCCCCAGGTCACGACCTGAGGACATCACCCCCGCCCATTAGCCCGACTGTCACCTCTGCAGACTCCGCCCTCAATTGTTGATGGCTACGACCTCCCGCCACTAGGAGATACGTGTTTGTTATGATGCACTTCAACCTCTAAGGCACTGGTATAGCAAAGCCCTGCAGCAATGCTCATTCCAGGAAGCCACTAAAATTACGGCTAAGGTCTTACAAAGAGCTAGGTCAACTAACCCCATCCCTGCCTTTTGCATCTAAGGACCATCTTGGAAGCCATCTGCCTGAATGACGCCATGAAACGTTGAGTTAACAACTACTTAATAACCACTAACAATAGGGTTTGGAGGGAGGGAAACTTTCTTCTTGAAAATCCCAGGTGGAAGAGGCCAGATTGTTCCAGAACTTCCCTTATAAGTGGTAAGCCTAAGACCTCCCCTCACTTTGCAACATTCTTGCTACTACACTGCACTGGGATTTTCACTAGCCTGTCAGCTCATCCCTTAACTCCATTACAGGGACTCTGCTACCTTTCATTCCCCTAAGGGCTGATGCTGTATTTGGTAGTTCCAACCCCTTACCAAACCACTTAAATAACTACTTATTCTAATAAATAAACACACAACACAGATAGCTGGGTTATTTTTTAACAAAGATTAACTTGACTTCAACGGAAGTCACTTCAAATATTTAACCTGTGGCGGCATTCGAGGCCTAGTAAAATGATACTATTAGCTCCATATGACAAGAGGTCGCAGCCAGATGTTGTGGAATTGCAAATGCCAAGGGTGGGCCGCAAATGTGGCCCCACCCCATTCTGTCTAATAGGCGCGGACGTCCTAAAGGATCTTCAGCCAGCAGACCCACGGGGCAGGGCCCCCCAGGTCACGACCTGAAGACATCACCCCTGCCCATTAGCCCGACTGTCACCTCTGCAGACTCCGCCCTCAATTGTTGATGGCTACGACCTCCCGCCACAAGAGACAGGCACTCCCAAAATCGGGCTCTTGCCACCACCCGCTAAATATTACTAACCAAGGGCATTTTGAGGACCGCCAGGAAGATCGCCAGCCCATCATCGGACAGGTGCACCCCATCCGGGCGATACAGCCCTTTCTTGTCCGCTGAGATCAGTTCATGGCGGACCACAAAACCCCCTACAGCCAGCACAGCTCTACCCAGCTCCCTGTTAACTTTTTTCATAACCCTATAAGCTACTCTAGGTGTGGGAAAAAATCTCCAACGCAACCGGGGAATTATGTTGGACCAAGCCAACCTAACCCCCGGGAACGTGGTACAGATCCACTTGACGTCGGACCTCATCGCATTGATGAGGTCCAAAGCCGGTGCACTCCCTATATCATTCCCCCCCATGTGGAGGAGGATGATGTGGGGCTGTCCCCATCTATGTCTAGGATTCTGGAGGAGGGCAGGCAAACCATCCCACTGTAAGCCTCTACAGCCCAACCACCATATTGATGCCTTTGACGTCGGAAGATCCAACTGCTGCCCCTCAGGAAGAGAATGAGCCCTCAGTGCCGCCCAGTGCACGTAAGAGTGCCCTATGATCCAGATTTGAGTAGGACCTGTAGCCACACCTAAAAATGGATTACATAGTTAATCACCTGAATCATAAACAGACAACACAACCAGATAACTGCAAAGACGCATGATTTCTTACCCATGCCCCATTTAACCTCTAGGCCTCCGCTGGCGGGCGCACATATGACTTATAACATTGGGACCTCCTTCTTCCTAACCTCTGGATGTGTTCCCCCCTCCAACCCAGCGCCGCTGCGCTGGTAGCAGCCCCTATCCAGAAGGAATGAGGAGTGATTCTACAGGTCCCCAAACCTGCCGCAAGTGCCACCTTTTTGAGCACTGCTGCAAACTGGTACCAAGAAAGATTGGATCCATCAGAGTGCAACAAGAACTTAGCAGGGCCTCATGGTCGCTGCGCCATGTAAGACCTTGTCATCAAAACTGGGCAGGCACCCGAGGCTGAAGGGGTCAGGGTCAACCATACCCCTCTCCCCTCCTGGTCCGTCTTTGAATGCGAGATAAACAATAACTAATTATCCCCCGCCAATTTAACATGAGCCAGCTGCATTCCAGAGTTAACCGCAGCGACCAGCTCCCCCGGCCTAAGGGCAGCAAAAAATGCCAAAGAAAAGGCGCACTGAAACAGCTCCCTTTCGCCAGGCTCGATGCAAACGCCCCCGGTGGCGTCAAGCAGCCTGAATAATCTGCACAACGTCACTGGTTCGTGAGCATCTTTCGATCTGCCTTCAAGTCTACCCCAACCCTTTATCACCTGCCTCACCAGGAATCCCTTAGTGATGTTGGGCCACTCTAACATGTTGCAGAAGAAGGAAACAGCCGCTATCTTGTTAGCTATAGCACCCTTCGAGATTCCCTGCCTGTTCCTTTCTGCAAGCCACTTCAAGAACAGTTCCCTAGGGGCTTCTCCTGCCGCTGCGCCCTGTTCGTGACAATAAATTACCCACTCACCCCAGTGCTGTGAATAAGCTCTCCAAGTATTCGGTGCCAGGGACACCCTCACGAGGTGCCCTACGGACCTCCATGCCCCGCCAACTGCCAAATAGAGTGGGGACAAGGTAAGCCAACTGCTGCTGCATTAGGAGCCAGTTTGCGAAACTGCTCCCATTGAAACCGTGAGATTGCGTCCGCCAGGGTGTTGTTGACCCCCGGGAACATGTCTTGAAGTAAACTGAATATTACATTGCAAGCACCTCAGCACCAGCTGGCGCAAATACCTAACCACTACAGGTGATGAAGCAGACAATCTATTTATGGCGAACACAACGCTAGCATTGTCCGTCCAAAACACAATAAACCGGCCCTTTAAGGCCGGCCCCCAGAGCTCCATAGCCACGACTATGGGGAAAAGCTCCAGGAGTGTCAGGTTCCTTGTCAGGCCCCCTTGGACCCAGGATAGGGGCCATGGCTCGGCGCTCCATTGCCCATCCAGGTAAGCGCCATAACCGGCTGCCCCGGCTGAATCCGTCAGCAGGTGCACTCTCTGACTGGAAACCCGAGGAGCACGCCAAAGCAGCGTTCCGTTAAAGTCTCTCAGGAAACACTCCCATACCCTTAGGTCTTCCCGCATGTCCTCTGAAACCGCAACCTTATGCGCACCATGGGGAGTGGAAAGCATAGCTTCCATCCTCCTATTAAATACGCGGCCCATGGGTATGATTTTGCATGCGAAATTGAGTAACCCTAGTACTGACTGTAGCTCCCTCAGTGGCATGCTCCTTGCCACCATCGCCTTGCGCACCGCTAAGGGCATGGCTTCCACCTTGTCGTCGGAAGACGACATAGCCTTGCAGCAGTGTCAATCTCAATCCCCAAGTACGTGAGCCTTGTACAGGGGCCCTGCGTTTTTTCCTCAGCTAGCGGTACTCCGAATTTCGCCATTAATCCCCGCATTACTGTGATTAGCCAATCGCATTCGCGGGTATTTGCGCCGCCGACCAGCAGGAAGTCATCAAGGTAATGGGCACCTACTCCCCCGCCGGCCGCCGCCACGATAGCCCAATGTAAGAATGAGCTAAATTCTTCGAAGTAAGCACACGATAGCGAGCAACCCATGGGCAGGCATTTGTCAATGAAATAACTGCCCTCGAATTTACACCCCATTTGCCTGAACGATGATGGGTATATGGGGAGCAGCCAAAAGGCAGACTCGATGTCCATTTTGGCTAGCAGCGCGCCCGGCCCACTGCAACTATCAACTCCAATGCCTGGTCAAATGATTGGTAGGTCACTGAGCTTATCAGTGGGTCTATCGCGTCATTGACAGACCCGCCCATCGGATAAGACAAATGCTGAATCAGGCGAAATTTCCCCGGTTCCTTTTTAGGGACCACCCCCAGTGGGGAAATAACCAGGTCAGGGATGGGAGGTCGCTCAAATGGACCTGCAAACCTCCCAAGGGCAATTTCGCCCGTACTTCCCCCGGCATTTCATAAGCTGACTTTAAATTCTTGTGCGAGGCAGACCCAACTACCACCCCCAAGGTTGGTATTTTAAAACCGTCTCAAATCCCCGCCAATAGATTGGCAGCCGCCACCCTATTTGGGTAGGCCGCTAGCCAAGGCCTAATGGCGTCCAGCTTCAGGGGTGTTGGTGCTCTTTTGTCCAGACCCCCCTTTATTTGCCCCACGGAAGACTCCACCATCCCTCCGCTTGCGGCACTCGACGCCTGGGTGTTGTCCGCTGCAGTACGTGCAGGCATGATGAAAGGAGCAGGAAGCCCCTTTGTCACACTGCCTCTCGTTGTACTTCCAACAGTCCCTGCCCCAACGCTTGACCAGGCTCTGCGGTCTAGGGGGCCCTGCCCGCAGCAGCGATCCCCCTGCCCCCCCTTTCTCTGGTATGAGCTGGGACCACAGGTCCAAGTCTTTCACCCCAAAGTTCAGAACTGGGTTCCCGACCATTTTTCTCCTAAATTCACTGTCGTAGGCCCTCCACATGCCTTCCCCGTATCTATTGTAGATACATTCTATAATCTCCGCATACTTGATTACATCTACAGCAGCCTCCGGCTAACAGGAGGAGAATACCCTGAAGCACCGCCTCCACTCTTCAAATGTATGCGGACGCTGGATCTTTTTTGGTCCAGTCCCGTCCTCACTACGCTCCTTGTCGCACTGTGCTTCCAGCGACAGCTCAAACATATTAACATACTTGTGGTCTCGAATTTTTTGCACCGTCTTGGGCTTGAGATGCGCATGCAGACAGTAGATCTTACAGGGGTAAGAGTCCCCCTGCAGAGCCACCCTCCTAGTGTTAACTGGTATGTCCTGTGTCTGTGCTACGCTCTCCCCTCCCACAGCGCTGCCCGTGGAGGCCGCTGCTGCGCTTTGCCCTGCCGGCAGCAAAGGCTGATCCATGCTGCATAAACCCTTAGCCTGATTACGCTCTTCAACCAGCAGCTTCAACATTCTGAACATGTGGCGCTGCCCCTTGCTATTTAGCCCTAATTTCCTCCCCCCATCTGAGTCTGAATCAGTGCTGTAGTCAGTGTCAATGGTGTGTGGCAAATTAAGTAAATTTCTCTCACCAACTGCAGATGTGGAGGGTATTGATGTTCCTGGTGCAGCTCCCACTGTTCCACCTCCTGTTGTCTGAACTGATGTTCCAGCTCCTGCTTTGCTGGAGAGCTCCGCCCTTTGCGCTGCAGCCATTGTATCCTGTGGGGAGAAACAAACGAGAGAGGAGTATCCAGGCATGCCACACGACCCCCTTGACCGCCACCCCTAACTGGGGTAGAAGTGCTGGCCCCGGCCCTAATCGGGACCCCTCTAGCACCTTCATCATCCATCTCCCCACTCCATTCATTCATTGTCCCTGAAACAGTGGTTGAGGCCCTGGCTCCGCGCGCCCTATCTGCGTTCGCGCTCTGAGCACCTGTAGCAATAGCCCTTGAGCCCCCTTGCGCCCCTGCATCACTTTGCTGCAATGTGTCCCCCTGCGTGCCATCCGCAAACACACTCTCTCCCAGTTGGGGAACATATGTATTACTGGCACCCCCCCCTGTCTGCCCACTGGCGCCCCATCAACAAACTCTGTGCTCTCCCATAGGCCTGCCTGTTAACTTTGGTCCCCATTAGCCTCCCCCTTTGCAAGCCACGCCCCCTTTGCAATGTTGTGGCCCTGATCACCAGGCCCGATGCTGCAGAGTGTTGCGCAGCAGAGCAGGCCCGCCCGGATACTCCCCCCTCACCTGTGGAGAGTACCCGGCTAGGCCTCTTCCTGGCCCGAGGAACGCGTCCTACCGCTCCCTGTTCCGGCCGTCTGACTGCCGCGACGCCGGAAGTGACGTCACGCGCGTCATGTGATGGACCGGAAGTGGGCGCGGCAGACGCAAGGCCGCAACCGGAGCTCGCACTAGAAGTAGCAGGATCCGACTGAGCCACCAATGATGGATTTGGGGTGGTAAGTGGGTTACGGCCCGTAGGCCCCACGTTAGCGGTGGACTGCGCCACCAATGCAGCATCCGGACCGGGCCTGAGAAGCCTCGTCGGATGATGGGAAAAGCTAGGCCCCGGCCGATGCGCTGCACTAGGCCCCGGCTGATGAGGGGCGCTAGGCCCCGCTACCACTTGGGGTATTACCGGTGGACGATGAGGGGCGCTAGGCTCCGCTTCCATCTGGGGTACTACCGGAGGCAAAACGGCCGTAAGAGCCTTAAACAGGCCCACCACGGCCGCCGCCACCTCTTGTGACATCCCGGAGGCTGTGAGATCCCCCAGGCCGGCCTCCAAAGCCCTATCCAAATTGGAGGGGCCTAAATTCCCTGCATCCGCCTGGCCTGCAACCATAGCAGTACCAGGCCCGGCAGATGCAGTCTCAGGGGCTGGGGAACTGGGTACCACATGGCTGGATGGGATAGCAGATAATACAGGCCTGGTTTCTGCAGGAGTTGGTGGCACCACATCCTTATCCTCTTCCTCTATTCTAGGTGCACTCCTCAAGGATCTCCTAGGGGACTCCCTGAAGTGAATAGACACCGCAGCACTTCTCCTGGACCAAGACATCTTCACTTGAAGTATGGCACAGAAACTTTCTTCTTGAAAATCCCAGGTGGAAGAGGCCAGATTGTTCCAGAACTTCCCTTATAAGTGGTAAGCCTAAGACCTCCCCTCACTTTGCAACATTGTTGCTACTACACTGCACTGGGATTTTTACTAGCCTGTCAGCTCATCCCTTAACTCCATTACAGGAGACTCTGCTACCTTTCATTCCCCATTGTTGTGCATTATAAGGAAATGTGAAAGCCCATATGTAGTCACTGGCTTGCACCACCTTATAGTAGTGATATTTTTAAATTATTATTATATTTTGGGGTTATGGGGATTATAAAATAAAATACTACTTTAACTGAAAGGTGGTGCATAACAGTGAACAGCACACACACAATATTTTAACACAGAAGGCAATTATATATATATATATATATATATATATATATATATATATATATATATATATATATATATATATATATATATATATATACAGTATAATGTAATGTACAGTATGTAATAATGTAAAGCTGATAATATTTATTTAATTTATACTTGCTTTTTAAAATAATAGTACTTTTTGAATAAAATATGGTGCTTGAGTGACCACCTCATCCATAGTTGCCAATATTTAGAGGGAAAAAAATCAGGGACACTTTGCAGCAGAGCAAGCAAGCAAGTTACCGGATTATTGATGACCTACTGCTCAACTGCTCCGCCCACTCAATTCTGCAATCAAAATACACCCAATTTATAGTAATACTATAATTATTTACAATACCCCCCCCCCTCTTTATAACAATTCAGCACAGCTCCTTACTTAGTGGGGAGGAGCTATGTGTAAGTGTTTTTTCTTCTGATTTGTGGCAGTATAAGCATTCATCACTCAGAGAAGGTGCAGAAAGGATTCCCTGCCTAGACCTGCTCTGAGTGATCAAGAAGAGTACTTGCTGCATGCACAGCCTCACTGGCAGCTCCTCCCCATTAACTTGTGTCACACATGCCCCAGCTCAGCTGCAGCCCTCTAAATCTAATGGACTGGAGGGAACATTTCCAGAGACTGTCCATGGAAATCAGGGACTGTTGGCAACTATGCTATTCTCTGTGCACTTGTTAGCACACGCCTACTTCCTGTACAGACCTCAAGTGAACACTGACAACCGAGACTTGCTCTTCCTGGGCTGCAGGCATCTGCCTTCATATGATAACAGAGCATGCTCGGACGGCTACACTAAAGATTTTTTTAAAATAATAATAAATTAATTTAAAAAAAATTAAAGCTGTAAATTGGGTACTGGCAGATAGCCAGCACTGGGGAGATTTAAAGGGGGTTCCTACACTACAGAAAATATATAAATACATAAAATGTATTTATTTTAAAAACTAAATAAACCTAAAACTTCATACTGGCAGACTGAAAAGTGTCAAGTAGGAGGGTAATCCCTGCATTTAAAATACTTTAACCCTTACCAGCTAACCTATTAACCCCTTCACTGTCTGTAATTTAAGAAGTGTGGTGAACAGTTGCAATTAGCAGCCTTCTAATTACCAGAAACTAATTGCAAATCCATGCAAGTCTGCTATTTCTGAACAAAAGGGACCAGAGCTTTTGCAACTATTTGTCTTGACTGCAGTCGTTGTGTGTAAATAATTTCAGTAAGAAACCCAACATTTGTGAAAAAGTTAATTTTTTTTTAAATATGATTTCATTTTGCAGTGAAAATAAAAATATATATGAAATATAACAAAATGGCCCTAGATCAATAACTTCAGTTGTATACTATATAGATATAGATATATATATATATACAGCATCTCTCAAAAGTGAGAAAACCCCTCACATTTTTGTAAATATTTAATTATATCTTTTCATGTGACCACACTGAAGAAATGACATTTTTCTACAATGTAAAGTAGTGAGTGTACAGCCTGTATAACAGTGTACATTTTCTGTCCCCTCAAAATAACTCAACACACAGCCATTAATGTCTAAACCATTGGCAACAAAAGTGAGTACACCCCTAAATGGAAATGTCCAAATTGGGTAGAATTAGCCATTTTCCCTCCCCGGTGTCATGTGACTAGTTAGTGTTACAAGGTCTCAGGTGTGAATGGGGAGAAGGTGTTAAATTTGGTGTTATAGTTAGTTGTAGTAGGTGGCGCAAAACAAGTTGCTATTCCCAATGTGTCTTACTGTAAATATGTGTGATAATATGTGGGCTCAATATATGTTAATGTTTTGATGAGTCCTAATTTTATATTCTCTTTTGGAAAAAAAATGTATGTCGAAACTATTTAAGAAATAAATATGATCCTTTATTTGATTATGGTAAATTTACCCAATAGTAGTGATGCTAAAAGTACAGTTAAACAAAAATTATTACAATTCCTTCAAAGTTTAAAAAATGACACCGGTGTCTCTATGTATAAAAATGTACATAATATATAAAAAATAAATTAAATTAAAATAATAACGTTGAAATCTTATAATTTATACAGTTTTGGGTTTATCACAAGTTGTAATTTCTAACAGAATGTTTGTAGATACAATTTTATAGTGGATAAAACAATAGTTGCTGTATAGTTCATATAGGATACTTTGTTTCAAGTTCAGCTATGCAATTAAGATCTTATCTTAGGCAACTATATATCAAATGTAGAGGTATGTTGGTGCAATTTTTATCACACTATAATATAAGTATACAAATTAGTACCTTGAAGTGTATCTGTTTGATATCACTTTTGTGAGATAATTGCGGTTAAATAAACGCCACTATGCCAGTGTTTTGATTATATTTCAAGATCAAGCTGGTGGCAGTTCTATATGAGCTGCTGGCGGTTAAATAAATGCCGCTTTGGTTTCCTCTTATTAGCTTATCTGTTTGCTGCGAGAAAATTCACTTTTATATAAGTGTTTGGGTAGTTGTCGTGGCCGCTCAGTTACCTTATCCTTTGTCGGTCAGTGACCGATCGCGCTCTTAAGGGTTTCTTGGTGGGATCTTCGTTGCGGTTAAGTGCTAACCGTTTGCTGATGTTTTTTAAGTATCTCCGGTTTTTCTATTCTGTGGCTTGTCTGTCGGTCAGTGACCGATCACGATGGTATGGTTGTTGGATAACCTCCTGATGTGGAATTTTTGCGTGCCTTTCCGGTCTGTTGTTCCCAGGTTTCTTAGATGTCGGTCAGTGACCGATCTGGGTGCTGAAATGTGGTTGTTGGGATAAGTAGAAAGTTTGTAGGATAAGTAGAAAAAGGATTTCTAGTTATCAATGTGATCTTTGCGGTTAAATATATGCCGCTCAGTGGGAACTTGAATATTTCAACTGGGTATAGCTGGTATTCACTTTGTCTTCTCAAATCCTGTGCAGGTGTGCTCTGGTATCAACATGTTTCGGCTGGACAGCCTTTTTCAAGATACCAGATGTGTAGTGTTACAAGGTCTCAGGTGTGAATGGGGAGAAGGTGTTAAATTTGGTGTTATCGCTCTCACACTCTCTCATACTGGTCACTGGAAGTTCAACATGGCACCTCATGGCAAAGAACTCTGAGGATCTGAAAAAAAGAATTGTTGCTCTACATAAAGATGGCCTATGCTATAAGAAGATTGCCAAGACACTGAAACTGACCTGAGCAAGACAAAACAGCAGTTTCACAAGACAGGTTCCACTCAGAACAGGCCTCACCATGGTCTACCAAGAAGTTGAATGCACATGCTCAGCATCATATCCAGAGGTTGTCTTTGTGAAATAGACATATGAGTGCTGCCAGCATTGCTGTAGAGGTTGAAGAGGTGGGGGGTCAGCCTGTCAGTGCTCAGACCATATGCCGCACACTGCATCAAATTGGTCTGCATGATTTTTGTCCCAGAAGGAAGCTGTGACGGACTCCCCGCTACCTCGACTGGGTAGCGCTGTCGACCGGGTCCTTCCTTTGCCTGGAACAAGTGGCTATGTAGCCCAGGAAAGTGATTCTAGCAGGAGCCCACCCAAATAAATAGACAGACTAGCATTCAGGTGAAACAACAACAGATTTTATTGTACAACATACACTCCTTTTATACAAGCAGCTCATCTTGATAAAACAGGGAGACAATGCCACAGTTTTCCCACCATTCCCGCCCTTCCAGACTGACCGGCGCCACCATAGCAACCATAGTCCCACAGAATCCCAGGACACAGTGGTGACGGTTTTGGAGTGATCCCGGGGGAGTGGCGGCACTTCCAGGGTGTCATTTGAAAGCTCTCAGTCCCCAGATGCCGCAGTCCAAAAAGCGTCGTGATTCGTTATTGGGGACTGGAGATACAGCCCGTTGAAGTTATGGGGGTAGGGGTGTCCAAAACCCCCGGTTCCCAAAGCAGCTCCCCTCCGGTAATTCCCCAACCTCTTTTCCTTCCTATGGGCTACTAATCCCCAAAAGAGCGGAGCTCTGGGACACATGGTTGCTGGAGCGACCAGGGATAAAGTTAACGGGTGTCCTGATGTCCTGTGGCCGACTGGGAGTTCCAGGAGCCCGGACAGCCTGAGAGGGGTTAGGCGGGTGTCCGTTGTGAGGAGGCCGACCGGGAGTTCCAGGGGCCCGGCCAGCCTAAGAGGGTTTTCTTGGTCATACACCAGCTTTTCACAAGACAAGCAAAAGAAAGTTTCCAGGGATTGTGATTGCTCTGAGGAGCCCAAAACCACTGAGAAACAACAGGGTTGAGGTTGTAGGGGGGGTGGGGGGGTAAGGGTTCAGCCCCTGCAGCCCAGTATCCATGTCAGAAGCCTCTTCTAAAGATGATGCACAAGAAAGCCTGCAAACAGTTTGCTGAAGACAAGCAGACTAAGGACATTGATTACTGGAACCATGTCCTGTGGTCCGATGAGACCAAGATAAACATATTTGGTTCAGATGGTGTCAAGTGTGTGTGGCGGCAACCAGGTGAGGAGTACAAAGACATGTGTGTCTTGTCCACAGTTAAGCATGGTGGTGGGAGTGTCAGGGTCTGGGCGTGCATGAGTGCTGCTGGCACTGGGGAGCTACAGTTCATTGAGGGAACCATGAATGCCAACATGTACTATGACATACTGAAGCAGAGCATGATCCCCTCCCTTCAGAGACTGTGCCGCAGGGCAGTATTCCAACATGATAAGGACCCCAAACCTCCAAGATGACCACTGCCTTGTTAAAGAAGCTGAGGGTAAAGGTGATGGACTGGCAAAGCATGCCTCCAGACCTAAAGGTCTCTAACATCCACCAGCTCCGTGATGTCATCATGGAGGAGTGGAAGAGGATTCAGTGGCAACCGGTGAAGCTCTAGTGAACTCCATGCCCAAGAGGGTTAAGGCAGTGCTGGAAAATAATGGTGACCACTCAAAATATTGACACTTTGGTCCCAATTTGTACATTTCTACTTAGGGGTGTACTCACTTTTGTTGTCATTTCTTCAGTGTTGTCACATGAAAATATATATTAAAATATTTACAAAAATGTGAGTGGTGTACTCACTTTTGTGGGATACTATATATATATATATATATATATATATATATATGTGCTTCTATGTGCACATACATATGTAAAAAGTGACAAAAGCAGTACTGATACACTTGTGCTGAGTCGTATAAACTTCTATGAGATTCAAATCTTAAACTTGTGCGTTAAACACGAACAGTGTCTCTCAATTGTGTATGACCAGTGACGTATGGCTTACCAAGCTCCTTACTGTTAGGTCCGGTTGGAAGGTCGGTACCACCGCTGTTTATCCTTCTGGTTTAGCCCTCCTCCTTCGGAATCTAACACTAGTCCGTTCCTGTCCAGTTGTTGTGAGTCTAGTGTGCACAGCGTACACAGCGTGCACATCCGTGTAGGGCCCTAGCTTCAATTTGGCGTCCCGTGGGCGTGGTTTCAACCTGACATCCCATTAACAATGGCTCAGCTTATCCAATACAATGGACAAGACCATACCCAAGTTCAGTTAGGCTGTGCTGCACTATGGGTCAATGTGAATAGATAAAAAGTATGTCAGGAGCACCAGCTTCGCAGTGATAAAACAATCCTTTAGTGAGTTAATCCTTTAATGAGTATCACCATCTACTGTTTGTACTAGTAAGTACACGGTATCTCCAATTTAATGTACAATAGAGAGTCCCAGGACTTCCGGACAGAATTTGCTAGACATATAAAGTTTTCTTGGTGTGTGTGCTACTTCAAAATATTATTGTTGCAGAGAAAGTAAGTAACGGGACATCTGGAAACAGAGAGGAGCTTTCTGAGGCCAGGAAAGTACATATACACAGGACTAAAACAGTGCACATAGAAAAAAAATATACAATATAGGTAGTAGCAACAATTTATACATGTCTGAAACTTCTGATACTTTATACATGTCTGATATGTCAGAGAGCGTATACTTGTTCCATATGCACAACCATAAGCCTAAATGCAGGTGAATTGATGCATACTGCTGCAATCTGTCATCTGAATATATAAAAAGTTATTGTGACAGTATCTTAGTGATAATTAACTAAGTGTACAAATACAAGTGATAGTCTGATGTCCATAAGGGCTGGTTGGGGACATAGATAACAGAAACCATCTGAATAAACAGTATTACTTCTTATGCATGGCTACTAAAACGGTTTAGATGGAAACAAAAAATATATATACAGAAACCAAAAGTGGGATGCAGAAAAATAGACAAATAAACTCTGTTACCAAAAATTGATTAAATCATAATCTGAATTGAAACCATTAGGTAATCTTGTCTTGAGTTTAAAATTGGCTGATAGAATTCTATCAGCCAATCGAAATTAAGGTAGAAAAAATCCTATTGGCTGATGCAATCAGCCAATAGGATTGAATTTCAAACCTATTGGCTCATCCAATCAGCCAATAGGATTGAGCTTGCATTCTATTGACTGATTGGAACAGCCAATAGAATGCCAGCTCAATCCTATTGGCTGATTGCAATAGGATTTGTTCTACCGTAATTCCGATTGGCTGATAGAATTCTATCAGCCAATCGGAATCTAAGGGACGCCATCTTGGATGCCGTCACTTAAAGAGATATTCATTACAAAGAAGCCGTCGTTTGAAGAGGATGCTCCTTGTCGGATGTCTTTAAGATGGACCCGCTCCGCGCCGGAAGGATGAAGATAGAAGATGCTGTCTGGATGAAAACTTCTGCCCGTCTGGAGGACCACTTCTGCCGGCTTCGTTGAGGACATCTTGCCGCTTGGATTAAGACTTCTCCCGGTAAGTGAATCTTCTGGGGTTAGTGTTAGGATTTTTTTTAAGGGTGTATTGGGTGGGTTTATTTTTTAGGTTAGGGCTTTGGGTCTGCAATAGAGCTAAATGCCCTTTTAAGGGCAATGCCCATCCAAATGCCCTTTTCAGGGAAATGGGGAGCTTAGGTTTTTTTAGTTAGTATTTTATTTGGGAGGTTGGTCGTGTAGGTGGCGGGTTTTACTGTTGGGGGGTTGTTTGTATTTTTTTTTTCAGGTAAAAGATCTGATTTCTTTGGGGCAATGCCCCGCAAAAGGCCATTTTAAGGGCTATTGGTAGTTTAGTTTAGGCTAGGGTTTTTTTTTTTATTTTGGGGGGCTTTTTTATTTTGATAAGGCTATTAGATTAGGTGTAATTAATTTAAAGATCTGTAATTTGTTTTTTTATTTTCTGTAACTTAGTGGGGTTTTTTTTTGTAATTTAACTAATTTAATTTAATTTATTTAATTGCATTTAATGTAGGTAATTTATTTAATTGTAGTGTAGTGTTAGGTGTTAGTGTAACTTAGGTTAGGTTTTATTTTACAGGTAAATTTGTATTTATTTTAGCTAGGTAGTTATTAAATAGTTAATAGCTATTTAATAACTATTCTACCTAGTTAAAATAAATATAAACTGGCCTGTAAAATAAAAATACACCCTAAAATAGATACAATGTAACTATTAGTTTTGTAGCTAGCTTAGGGTTTATTTTATAGGTAAGTATTTAGTTTTAAATAGGAATAATGTAGTTAATGATAGTAATTTTATTTAGATTTATTTAAATTATATTTAAATTAGGGGGTGTTAGGGTTAGACAGGTATAGGGGTTAATACATTTAATATAGTGGCGGCGACGTTGGGGCGGCAGATTAGGGGTTAATAAATATAATGTTGGTGTTGGCGATGTTGGGGGCAGCAGATTAGGGGTTAATAAGTATAATGTAGGTGGCGGCGATGTACGGAGCGGCAGATTAGGGGTTAATAAGAATAATGTAGGTGTCGAGCGGAAGATTAGGTGTTAATAAGTGTAAGGTTAGGGGTGTTTAGACTCGGGGTTCATGTTAGGTGTAAACATAAAATGTGTTTCCAAATAGGAATCAATGGGGTTGCGTTACTGAGCTTTACGCTGCTTTTTGGCAGGTGTTAGTCTTTTTCTCAGCCGGCTCTCCCCATTGATGTCTATGGGGAAATCGCGCACAAGCACGTACGACCAGCTCACCGCTGACTTAAGCAGCGCTGGTATTGGAGTGCGGTATGGAGCTCAATTTTGCTCTACGTTCACTTCTTGCCTTTTAACGCCGGGTTTGTAAAAACCTGTAATACCAGCGCTGCAGGTAAATGAGCAGTGAGAAAAAACTGCTCGTTAGCACCGCACAGCTCATAATGCAAAACTCGTAATCTCGCCGATTGCTTGTTCAATAGTGTTTGTTTTGAGGATACCCTCTTGCCTTCAATTTTTCGGTCAGTTGACTAGACTCTTTGGCAAAACTAGTGTTGTCTAAGCAGTTCCTTTTTAAACTTATTAGTTGTCCTTTCGCTTTACCCTTAAACACATTTCTTGCATGTATAAATCATTGCTACTACCTTTATTGTATATTTTGTTTCTATGTACACTATTTTAGTCATGTGATTGTGTATATGTACTTTCCTTGCCTCAGAGAGCTTCTCTCTGTTTCCATAAGATGTCCCATTACTTACTTTCTCTGCAACAATAAAAATTTTAAGTAGCGCATACACCAAGTGGACAGAAAATTTATATGTCTAGCAGATTCTGACCGGAAATCCTGGGACTCTACTTTGTATATTAAATTGGAGATACTGTGTACTTACTAGTACAAACAGTAGACGGTGATACTCATATTGTAATCTTACCTTTCAGGAGAAAGACTAAGAGAGAGAGGTTACTCCAAGAAAACTATAATATCAGCTAGAAAGAGAGTTGAAAGTAGGCAGAGGACCCAGCTACTGTATAATACACAGAAGGAAAAACAAAAGTTTAGGGGTATAAACTTTGTTACAAGCTACAGCTCCCAGTTCCCGCAGATAGCAAGCATAGTTAAGAAACATTTCACAATTCTAGCGGCTGACGACGATCTAACAGCATTAGTAAAACAAGGTATCAGATGCAGTTCTAGGAGGTGTCCCACACAACGTTGGGATCCATTCTATCACCCACTTAAATTAAACAAGAAGGACTAACAACCAGTTCCTGGTTTACTAGCCTAGGAATGTATGGCTGCGGTCATACCAGGTGTAGACCATGTGAATACCTGGAAAGGACCAAAGAATTCAGTTCATGCATTACAGTGGAAATTTTTCCCATTAAATCATGCATGAACTTTATGTCCACCCAGCTTATTTACATGCTTAAATGTGAGGCATGCCAGGTTCAATACATAGGTCTTACATCTAGGGACATAAAATCTAGGATCAGGGAACATCTCTTCACATTAGAGAAAGGTAAATTAACTACTCCCCTAGTGAACCATTTTTCAGGGAAACATAATGGAAATCTCAAAACACTGAAATGGTGTGCAATTGAAAAAGTTAGGGTTCCTAAAAGAGGAGGTGATGTAGACAAAATTTTAGCCAAAAGAGAGATATACTGGATCCTCAAATTAAAAACTCCTCTAAATTCCAGATATGATATCATTAACTTCTGGGAGTAGTATGGTATTTCTCTCTTGCTCTCCTTTTAAAACTATGTAAAAATTTAAACTATGTCATAGGTTCATCGATTATCTTCAGGGAAAGTTTCTAAAGGCATATATGAATAGCTCAAGAACAATTTCAAGTATAATAAACACATGAACTAAGAATTTGTATATAAATTTCCTATTAACTAGAATATGCCAGCATACATATGTCCTTTATTATGTACAATTTCCCAGCAATTAGAATAGGTGGGTAAAACAATGTTTTATTTTACTTTTAAGACTTGGAAATAAGATTATATAAAAGGGTTAAGATTAATATATATTAGTCAAAACTCTATACAGGTAAATACAGCATATTGTATTCCAAAAATAATAAGGCTGATATAGGCAAACTAACGGATAGATTTAGAGTTTTGTCGGTAAGGACCCGCGTATCTAACGCTGGCTTTTTTCTGGCCGCACCTTTAAAATAACTCTGGCATTGAGAGTCCACAGAATGGCTGCGTTAGGCTCCAAAAAAGGAGCGTAGAGCATATTTAACGCCACTGCAACTCTCGATACCAGAGTTGCTTACGGACGCGGCCAGCCTCAAAAACGTGCTCGTGCACGATTCCCCCATAGGAAACAATGGGGCTGTTTGAGCTGAAAAAAAACCTAACACCTGCAAAAAAGCCGCGTTCAGCTCCTAACGCAGCCCCATTGTTTGCTATGGGGAAACACTTCCTACGTCTGCACCTAACACTCTAACATGTACCCCGAGTCTAAACACCCCTAACCTTACACTTATTAACCCCTAATCTGCCGCCCCCGCTATCGCTGACCCCTGCATATTATTATTAACCCCTAATTTGCCGCTCCGTAAACCGTCGCTACTTACATTATCCCTATGTACCCCTAATCTGCTGCCCCTAACACCGCCGACCCCTATATTATATTTATTAACCCCTAATCTGCCCCCCACAACGTCGCCTCCACCTGCCTACACTTATTAACCCCTAATCTGATGACCGGACTGCATCGCTATTATAATAAAGTTATTAACCCCTAATCCGCCTCACTAACCCTATAATAAATAGTATTAACCCCTAATCTGCCCTCCCTAACATCGCCGACACCTAACTTCAATTATTAACCCATAATCTGCCGACCTAATCTTGCCGCTATTCTAATAAATGTATTAACCCCTAAAGCTAAGTCTAACCCTAACACTAACACCCCCCTAACTTAAATATAATTTAAATCTAATGAAATTAATTAACTCTTATTAAATAAATTATTCCTATTTAAAGCTAAATACTTACCTGTAAAATAAATCCTAATATAGCTACAATATAAATTATAATTATATTATAGCTATTTTAGGATTAATATTTATTTTACAGGTAACTTTGTATTTATTTTAACCAGGTACAATAGCTATTAAATAGTTAAGAACTATTTAATAGCTAAAATAGTTAAAATAATTACAAATTTACCTGTAAAATAAATCCTAACCTAAGTTACAATTAAACCTAACACTACACTATCAATAAATAAATTAAATAAAATACCTATAATTATCTACAATTAAACCTAACACTACACTATCAATAAATAAATTAAATAAAATACCTATAATTATCTACAATTAAACCTAACACTACACTATCAATAAATAAATTAAATAAAATACCTATAATTATCTACAATTAAACCTAACACTACACTATCAATAAATAAATTAAATACAATTCCTACAAATAAATACAATGAAATAAACTAACTAAAGTACAAAAAATAAAAAAGAACTAAGTTAAAAAAAATAAAAAAATATTTACAAACATTAGAAAAATATTACAACAATTTTAAACTAATTACACCTACTCTAAGCCCCCTAATAAAATAACAAAGCCCCCCAAAATAAAAAAATGCCCTACCCTATTCTAAATTACTAAAGTTCAAAGCTCTTTTACCTTACCAGCCCTGAACAGGGCCCTTTGCGGGGCATGCCCCAAGAAGTTCAGCTCTTTAGCCTGTAAAAAAAAACATACAATAGCCCCCCCCCAACATTACAACCCACCACCCACATACCCCTAATCTAACCCAAACCCCCTTAAATAAACCTAACACTAAGCCCCTGAAGATCTTCCTACCTTATCTTCACCATACCAGGTTCACCGATCGATCCAGAAGAGCTCCTCCGATGTCCTGATCAAAGACCAAGCGGGGGGCTGAAGAGGTCCATGATCCGGCTGAAGTCAAACCAAGCGGGAGCTGAAGAGGTCCATGATCCGGCTGAAGTCTTCATCCAAGCGGGAGCTGAAGAGGTCCATGATCCGGATGAAGTCTTCTATCAACGGCATCTTCAATCTTCTTTCTTCGGGAGCCATCATCTTCCATCTGACGCAGAACATCCTCTTCTCCCGACGCCTACTAGCCTAATGACGGTTCCTTTAAATGACGTCATCCAAGATGGCGTCCCTCGAATTCCGATTGGCTGATAGGATTCTATCAGCCAATCGGAATTAAGGTAGGAATATTCTGATTGGCTGATGGAATCAGCCAATCAGAATCAAGTTCAATCCGATTGGCTGATTCAATCAGCCAATCAGATTGAGCTTGCATTCTATTGGCTGTTCCGATCTTCAGGGGCTTAGTGTTAGGTTTATTTAAGGGGGGTTTGGGTTAGATTAGGGGTATGTGGGTGGTGGGTTGTAATGTTGGGGGGGGGTATTGTATGTTTTTTTTTACAGGCAAAAAAGCTGAACGTCTTGGGGCATGCCCCGCAAAGGGCCCTGTTCAGGGCTGGTAAGGTAAAAGAGCTTTGAACTTTAGTAATTTAGAATAGGGTAGGGCATTTTTTTTATTTTGGGGGGCTTTGTTATTTTATTAGGGGGCTTAGAGTAGGTGTAATTAGTTTAAAATTGTTGTAATATTTTTCTTATGTTTGTAAATATTTTTTAATTTTTTGTAACTTAGTTCTTTTTTATTTTTTTTGTACTTTAGTTAGTTTATTTCATTGTAGTTATTTGTAGGTATTGTATTTAATTAATTTATTGATAGTGTAGTGTTAGGTTTAATTGTAGGTAATTGTAGGTATTTTATTTAATTTATTTATTGATAGTGTAGTGTTAGGTTTAATTGTAACTTAGGTTAGGATTTATTTTACAGGTAATTTTGTAATTATTTTAACTAGGTAGATATTAAATAGTTCTTAACTATTTAATAGCTATTGTACCTGGTTAAAATAAATACAAAGTTACCTGTAAAATAAATATTAATCCTAAAATAGCTATAATATAATTATAATTTATATTGTAGCTATATTAGGATTTATTTTACAGGTAAGTATTTAGCTTTAAATAGGAATAATTTATTTAATAAGAGTTAATTAATTTCGTTAGATTTAAATTATATTTAAGTTAGGGGGGAGTTAGTGTTAGGGTTAGACTTAGCTTTAGGGGTTAATACATTTATTAGAATAGCGGTGAGCTCCGGTCGGCAGATTAGGGGTTAATGTTTGAAGTTAGGTGTCGGCGATGTTAGGGAGGGCAGATTAGGGGTTAATACTATTTATTATAGGGTTAGTGAGGCGGATTAGGGGTTAATAACGTTATTATAATAGCGGTGCGGTCCGGTAGGCAGATTAGGGGTTAATAAGTGTAGGCAGGTGGAGGCGACGTTGAGGGCGGCAGATTAGGGGTTAATAAATATAATATAGGGGTCGGCGGTGTTAGGAGCAGCAGATTAGGGGTACATAGCTATAATGTAGGTGGCGGCTCTTTGCGGTCGGCAGATTAGGGGTTAATTATTGTAGGTAGCTGGCGGCGACGTTGTGGGGGGCAGGTTAGGGGTTAATAAATATAATACAGGGGTCGGCGGTGTTAGGGGCAGCAGATTAGGGGTACATAATTATAACGTAGGTGGCGGTCGGCAGATTAGGGGTTCAAAAAATTTAATAGAGTGGCGGCGATGTGGGGGGACCTCGGTTTAGGGGTACATAGGTAGTTTATGGGTGTTAGTGTACTTTAGAGCACAGTAGTTAAGAGCTTTATGAACCGGCGTTAGCCCAGAAAGCTCTTAACTACTGACTTTTTTCTGCGGCTGGAGTTTTGTCGTTAGATTTCTATCGCTCACTTCAGACACGACTCTAAATACCGGAGTTAGAAAGATCCCATTGAAAAGATAGGATACGCAATTGACGTAAGGGGATCTGCGGTATGGAAAAGTCGCGGCTGAAAAGTGAGCGTTAGACCCTTTTCTGAGTGACTCCAAATACCGGCGGTAGCCTAAAACCAGCGTTAGGAGCCTCTAACGCTGGTTTTCACTAGGCCTAAGCCTTTAAGATTTACATTGTTGTTTCTGTGGTTACTACCTTGCCATTTAAACAGGTGTAGAAAGAATAAAGCGTAGTTAATCAACCAATCAGGTCCTTTTAACATCTTTTTAAGGTTGCACTGAATCATACACAGCAGGCTATGATTACGGCAGTTTGCCGAAATGCGTAAGCCATCTGTGCTACGCTCCATTCACACTTTTTTCTTTGTTTTGAGCGGTACTGTCGCTATTTTAAACTACTAAATAAAATTAAGTTTTATTTTATAGAGCATGGTTTGTCCTCATACATTTTTTCTTACCTTTCAGGAATGCCAAATTTTAGCGATTATCGCAATTTGTCATATTTTACAAAATATAATAGAGTGGCGGCGATGTGGGGGGACCTCGGTTTATGGGTACATAGGTAGTTTATGGGTGTTAGTGTACTTTAGAGCACAGTAGTTAAGAGCTTTATGAACCGGCGTTAGCCCAGAAAGCTCTTAACTACTGACTTTTTTCTGCGGCTGGAGTTTTGTCGTTAGATTTCTAACGCTCACTTCAGACACGACTCTAAATACCGGAGTTAGAAAGATCCCATTGAAAAGATAGGATACGCAATTGACGTAAGGGGATCTGCGGTATGGAAAATTTGCGGCTGAAAAGTGAGCATTAGACCCTTTTCTGAGTGACTCCAAATACCGGCGGTAGCCTAAAACCAGCGTTAGGAGCCTCTAACGCTGGTTTTCACGGCTACCGCCAAACTCCAAATCTAAGCCTAAGCCTTTAAGATTTACATTGTTGTTTCTGTGGTTACTACCTTGCCATTTAAACAGGTGTAGAAAGAATAAAGCGTAGTTAATCAACCAATCAGGTCATTTTAACATCTTTTTAAGGTTGCACTGAATCATACACAGCAGGCTATGATTACGGCAGTTTGCCGAAATGCGTAAGCCATCTGTGCTACGATCCATTCACACTTTTTTCTTTGTTTTGAGCGGTGCTGTCGCTATTTTAAACTACTAAATAAAATTAAGTTTTATTTTATAGAGCGTGGTTTGTCCTCATACATTTTTTCTTACCTTTCAGGAATGCCAAATTTTAGCGATTATCGCAATTTGTCATATTTTACAAAATTACACAGACATATAGCAGATAACTTAATAATGAGTTACAAGTGTTGTAAGTTTACTCAATTTATTATATATATATATATATATATATATATGCCAATTTTTGTCTGTGTACCCTTCTGTCCCTTTAAGTGTAATATTTACGGAAGTCCAAAAGAAATGATTATATAGATATACCAGAATCACAGTGTGGGCTGGAGATTTAATTGTATAGAGATGGCTAAATTTACTAACTGACATCGAGTACCAATCAGAATACTTAGTTAATTTAGAAATACCCAATAGAAGGAGGTCTTTTCCTATAAGTAGTGCATGTTTAACTTTGATGGCTATTAGCTTTCGAGTATGGCTATCAGCCAAAATGCATCAGCTGTGTTCTGCTGACCCCTTCAACTTTTTATCTCTTCACTTGTTGGTTTATGAATTTTAATTTGATATTGGATAAAAGTATTGTTTTATCACTACAAAGCGGGTGCTCCTGACATACTTTTTATCTATTCACATAAATATGTACACATATGAACACATAAATACACATGTATACACTTATATAGACATGTATACACACATACACACGCGTGTATATCTATCTATCTATCTATCTATCTATCTATCTATCTATCTATATATATATATATATATATATATATATATATATATACGCACACATATACATTGGAGCCCTTTTTAGGCAAACACCTAATATACCATATCCCATTTAACCCTAATAAACATTTTATTAATATACTAGTCCTAAAGCCCATTTTTTGAAGTACATCGGTCCCACCCCTTGCTCTCTTTCACTCCCCCTCTCTTTTGCTCTCTCTCTCTCCCCCTCTCTTTTGCTCTCTCTCCCCCTCTCTTTTGCGCTTCTCGCTCCACCTCTCTTTTGCTCTCTCTACCCCCTCTGATTTGCTCTCTCTCTCCCCCTCTCTTTTTCTCCCTCTCTTTGCTCTCTCTCCCCTCTCTTTTGCTCTTTCCCCTCTCTTTTGCTCCCTCTCCCCCCTCTCTTTTGCTCTCTCTCCCCCCCTCTCTTTTGCGCTCTCTCTCTCCCCCTCTCTTTTGCACTCTCTCTCCCCTCTCTTTTGCAATCTCTCTCTACCCCTCTCTTTTGCGCTCTCTCTCCCCCTTTCTTTTGCGCTCTCTCTCTCCCCCCTCTCTCTTGTGCTCTCTCCCCGTCTCTTTTGCGCTCTCTCGCTAAACCTCTCTTTTGCTCTCCCCTCTCTCTTTTGTGCTCTCCCCCCCTCTCTTTTGCGCTCTCTCCCCTGTCTTCTGTGCTCTCTCGCTTCCCCTCTCTTTTGCGCTCTCTCTCCCCTTCTCTTTTGCGCTCTCTCCCCTTTCTCTTTTGCGCTCTCTCTCCCCCTCTCTTTTGCGCTCTCTCTCTCCCCCTTTCTTTTGCGCTCACTCTCTCCCCTCTCTTTTGCACTCTCTCTCTCCCCCTCTCTTTTGCGCTCTCTCTCCCCCTCTCTTTTGCGCTCTCTCTCTTCCCCTCTCTTTTGTGCTCTCTCTCTTCACCCCTCTTTTGCGCTCTCTCTCTTCCCCTCTCTTTTGCGCTCTCTCTCTCCCCCCCTCTCTATTGCGCTCTCTCCCCTCTCTTTTGCTCTCTCTCTCCATCCCTCTCTTTTGCTCTCTCTCTCCATCCCTCTCTTTTGCTATCTCCCCCCTCTCTATTGCTCTCTCTCCCCCGCTCTCTCCCCCTCTCTTCTTTTGCTCTTTCTCTTCCCCTCTCTTTTGCTCTCTCTCTTCCCCCTCTTATTTTCTCTCTTCCCTTCTGTTTTGCTCTCTCTTTCCCCCTCTCTCATCCCTCTATTTTGCTCTTTCCCCTCTATTTTGCCCCCCCCCCCTCTTTTTTGCTCTTTCCTCTCTCTTTTGCTCTCTCTTACCCTCTATTTAGCTCTTTCCCATCTCTTTTGCTGTATGCCCCTCTCTTTCTATCTCCTGCCCCTCTCTCTCGCGTGCACAATCGCGCCCGTCCACGCCCCCACTCACACCCGTCCACGCCCACTCACGTCCGGCCACGTCTACTTCCGCCCACCATCACTGTGCCGTAGCAGATCAGGAAGACTCTAAGGCCAGTAAAAAGAAGAACACAGAGGCGCCCAATGGCCTAATACCACAATAGCAAGGCAGATACAGGATTTGTAAGAATTATACTCACAAACAAACAGCACCAGAAGGTGCAAGCGGTCAGACTGGAACCTCACAGTTTACTTGTAAACTGAACAGACACGGCCAGAAAACCAGTGGTGATACTTCGCCGATGGGATCCACCAGGTACCTAAAATGAGGGATACAGAGCCAACATAGCCCAGCACAGTTTGTACAAATGTATGTGTACATAGGGAATAAACACACTTACATATAGTGAAGCACCTCCAGGTGCAATACCCACAGGCTGGGACATCTCAGCTGCCAAGCTGACTGTTTCCAAAGATTTCAGCAAACAAAATGGTTCCTAAAGCGGATCCCAGGGATAGAAAGTCCCCAGATAAAGTACAGCAGCATGTGTATTAATTAAAAAAATACTTTATTAAAAGCAATGCGTTTCTCAGCCTCTATAGGGCTGTTTCCTCAGGCTAATGAATAAAAACATGAACATACACTTGCTATATAAAAAACACAAACAAAACTGATAGGTGGGATGTTAATTGGGAACATATGTATCCAATCTAGTTAACACAGTTACAAACTCTAAGGCCAGGTGTGTTTGTCCTCTGCTGTCTCTACTGCGCATGACAGCTTTGGACAAACACACGTGGCCTTTTATATTATAGGATTTTTTATTAAAAGTGTATATATGTCTGTAATACTTAATTTTAATGTGTTTTACAAGTGCTTTGGGCAATTTTTTTTAACTCTTCGGGTCTCAAGGTGCGCTAAATAGTCTAGCACAATTTTGGCTTGCGCTCGAGTGCAACCTATAACTTTAAACTTGCAATACCAGTGCAAATTAGTGCTGTTGTGAAATCCATTGAAAGTATAGGTTGCGTTCAAGCAAAGTCGACCACGCCAACCCTTCTCTGGTTAACACTCTGTACCATGAACTTGTAGTATGAAATGGTAGTGTGGTCAAGCAATATTGGTTATCATTAGTGCTCCACCAATGTGTAATATAGCCCTATAAAAGAGAAATGGTTATAGTATAAGGGTAACATTTTAGCTAACTCCTAATCTCCCAAAGACATCTGCAATGAATTGATTTGTAATCGGAGTCCTAAAATGTTAAACGTTACCCCATGTGATATTTTAATATGAATCATCACTTCAATTAGGATTGTGCTATTTTGATCTGCAGCTTTTTCAGCCCTTACATTTGATCTGCAGCCTTTTCAGCACTTTTATTTTAATAAAAACTCCTCACTCCCTTAGCCCCAAGTTTTGCTTATTCTCTCATGCATGTCTTTCAACAAGGGCATTCTCAAGCCTGAACACAGAGTCTATCAATCATATGCCCCTCTGCTCATAATAAGCACTCGATTAAACTGACAAGGCAAAGTCAGCTTAGCTAAGAATCAGGATACTTTTCTTTAGCTGTTGCACTCCATAAATCTACTGCTGTACAATTCATAACATCCAGAAGCTATGCATAGATGATTTAAAAATGTTACCGGGACTATACAACCCCAGTATATTTTTATGACATTTTGCAATGAAAAGTGTGAACAATTCACTGTGTATATGTGTGTGTGTATATCTGTATGTGTGTGTATGTGTGAGTGTGTGTGTATATGTGTGAGTGTATGTGTATGTGTGAGTGTATGTATGTGTATGTGTGTGTATGTATGTGTGTGTATGTGTGTATATGTATGTGTGTATGTTTGTGTGTGTGTGTGTGTGTGTGTATGTATGTGTGTCTGTATGTGTGTGAGTGTTTATGTGTGTGTATATACTGTATTTATGTGTGTATGTGTGAGTATATGTGTGTGTATGTGTGCCTATGTGTGTGAGTGTATGTATGTGTGTGTTTGTGTGTGTGTGTGTATATATATATATATATATATATATATATATATATATACAGGGAGTGCAGAATTATTAGGCAAGTTGTATTTTTGAGGATTCATTTTATTATTGAACAACCATGTTCTCAATGAACCCAAAAAACTAATTAATATCAAAGCTGAATAGTTTTGGAAGTAGTTTTTAGTTTGTTTTTAGTTATAGCTATTTTAGGGGGATATCTGTGTGTGCAGGGGACTATTACTGTGCATAATTATTAGGCAACTTAACAAAAAACAAATATATACCCATTTCAATTATTTATTTTTACCAGTGAAACCAATATAACATCTCAACATTCACAAATATACATTTCTGACATTCAAAAACAAAACAAAAACAAATCAGTGACCAATATAGCCACCTTTCTTTGCAAGGACACTCAAAAGCCTGCCACCCATGGATTCTGTCAGTGTTTTGATCTGTTCACCATCAACATTGCGTGCAGCAGCAACCACAGCCTCCCAGACACTGTTCAGAGAGGTGTACTGTTTTCCCTCCTTGTAAATCTCGCATTTGATGATGGACCACAGGTTCTCAATGGGGTTCAGATCAGGTGAACAAGGAGGCCATGTCATTAGATTTTCTTCTTTTATACCCTTTCTTGCCAGCCACGCTGTGGAGTACTTGGACGCGTGTGATGGAGCATTGTCCTGCATGAAAATCATGTTTTTCTTGAAGGATGCAGACTTCTTCCTGTACCACTGCTTGAAGAAGGTGTCTTCCAGAAACTGGCAGTAGGACTGGGAGTTGAGCTTGACTCCATCCTCAACCCGAAAAGGCCCCACAAGCTCATCTTTGATGATACCAGCCCAAACCAGTACTCCACCTCCACCTTGCTGGCGTCTGAGTCGGACTGGAGCTCTCTGCCCTTTACCAATCCAGCCACGGGCCCATCCATCTGGCCCATCAAGACTCACTCTCATTTCATCAGTCCATAAAACCTTAGAAAAATCTTGAGATATTTCTTGGCCCAGTCATGACGTTTCAGCTTGTGTGTCTTGTTCAGTGGTGGTCGTCTTTCAGCCTTTCTTACCTTGGCCATGTCTCTGAGTATTGCACACCTTGTGCTTTTGGGCACTCCAGTGATGTTGCAGCTCTGAAATATGGCCAAACTGGTGGCAAGTGGCATCTTGGCAGCTGCACGCTTGACTTTTCTCAGTTCATGGGCAGTTATTTTGCGCCTTGGTTTTTCCACACGCTGCTTGCGACCCTGTTGACTATTTTGAATGAAACGCTTGATTGTTCGATGATCACGCTTCAGAAGCTTTGCAATTTTAAGAGTGCTGCATCCCTCTGCAAGATATCTCACTATTTTTGACTTTTCTGAGCCTGTCAAGTCCTTCTTTTGACCCATTTTGCCAAAGGAAAGGAAGTTGCCTAATAATTATGCACACCTGATATAGGGTGTTGATGTCATTAGACCACACCCCTTCTCATTACAGAGATGCACATCACCTAATATGCTTAATTGGTAGTAGGCTTTCGAGTCTATACAGCTTGGAGTAAGACAACATGCATAAAGAGGATGACGTGGTCAAAATACTCATTTGCCTAATAATTCTGCACTCCCTGTATATCTATATCTATCTATCTATCTATATATATATATATATATATATATATATATATATATATATATATATATATATATATATATATATATATATATATATATTATAATATAATATAATACCAAACATATGCACTCACTAGATTTAAACCACAATACACTTTATTCTGTAGTGACGTTTCGGGGCATTCACCCCTTCCTCAGTCTTAGGAAGGGGTGAATATCCCGAAATGTCACTACAGAATAAAGTGTATTGTGGTTTAAATCCAGTGAGTGCATATGTTTGGTATTCTATTGAAAGTTTATGCACCCTGGTTCTTGGATTTTTTGGCGAGTGGGAGTGCGATATTCTACATCTATATATATATATATATATATATATATATATATATACACACACAACAACAATTAAGTATATGGGGAGGCGAAAAGTGAGTTTAAAATCCTCCACTAAATACAAAATGTAGAGAAAATAACTCATTGTGTAAACTATTTACAAATAGAGTTTCTGTGGGAAAAGCAAGTCTTCTGACTTGTCTAGATTTGTAAATAGTTTACACAATGAGTTATTTTCTCTACATTTTGTTCAACCTACTCCCAGCTGATGAGTGGCAATAACCACGGAACAGCTGTCCTGGGATTGGTCTTAATCACTGTGCTAACCCTAGCTAAGCGTAAAAGCCGTGTAATGCGTGATGCTATGGTGTAAAGGGAAGTATGCCTTAAAAAGCAGGCTAAAAGTAAAAAGGTGAGTCATTGTGAACCTCATTTGCATATCTTACCCAGAATTCTTTGCTGCATTGGAAACAGTGTAATTGGAGAGTTTCTGTGGGAAAAGCAAGTCTTCTGACTTGTCTAAATTTGTAAATAGTTTACACAATGAGTTATTTTCTCTACATTTTATATATAAATATATATATATATATATATATATATATATACTGTGTATATATATATATATATATATATATATATATATATATATATATATATATATATATATATATATATGTGTGTGGGTATGTGCTTGCGTGCATGTGTGAGTGTTTGCATGTACAGTATGTGTATATATATATATGTGTGTATGTGTGAGTGTATGCTAGTGCATGCATGTGTGTCTTTGTGTATGTGTGTGTGCATGCGTGCGTGTGTGGTGTGAATCTTACAAAATAGAAGGCGTGCTGATTGCACAGTTTACTGAGTTTACCTACCAATCAGCATCCAGGTAAATCAGCTTAATCTTAGCTACATAGCAGAGCCACAGCAAAATGTGGGTTGTAAACAATTAGTATAGTTTTTTTGCCATCTATTTGTGGCAAAATTAGGACTTTCTTCCCTCACTCATATGAAAGATTTGGAGGGCATACAAGAAACTTACACAATAGATTAATTGTCCACAATCACAAGATACAAAATTAAATCTATACCATTACTAATACTATTAAAGTCTGTTTTAGACATAGAAACAAACGGCCAGATTACAAGTTTTTCGTTATGAGCTGTACGGTACTTACAAGCAGTTTTTTCTCACCGCTCACTTACCTACAGCGCTGGTATTACAGGTTTTATAAACCCGGCGTTAAAAGACAAGAAGTGAGCGTAGAGCAAAATTTAGCTCCATATATCTCTCCAATACCAGCGCAGCTTAAGTCATCGGTGAACTGGTCGTACGTGCTTGTGCGCGATTTCCCCATAGACATCAATGGGGAGAGCGGGCTGAGAAAAAGTCTAACACATGCAAAAAAGCAGCGTAAAACTCAGTAACGCAGCCCCATTGATTCCTATGGGGAAACTAAAGTTATGTTTACACCTAACACCCTAATATGAACCCCTAACCTTACACTTATTAACCCCTAATCTGCCACCCCAGACATCACCAACACCTACATTATATTTATTAACCCCTAATCTGCCGCACCCAATGTCGCCGCAACCTACCTACACTTATTAACCCCTAATCTGCCACCCCCAACGTCGTCAACACTATATTCAATTTATTAACCCCTAAACCTAAGTCTAACTCTAACACCCCCTAACTTAAATATAATATAAATAAATCTAAATAAAATTACTATCATTAACTAAATTATTCCTATTTAAAACTAAATACTTACCTATAAAATAAACCCTAAGCTAGCTACAATAAAACTAATAGTTATATTGTATCTAGCTTAGGGTTTATTTTTATTTTAACCCTAGCCTAAACTAAACTATCAATAGCCCTTAAAAGGACCTTTTACGGGGCATTGCCCAAATAAATCAGCTCTTTTACCTGTAAAAACAAATACAAACAACCCCCTCAACAGTAAAACCCACCACCCACACAACCAACCCCCCAAATAAAATACTAACTAAAAAAACATAAGCTCCCCAATGCCCTGAAAAGGGCATTTGGATGGGCATTGCCCTTAAAAGGGCATTTAGCTCTATTGTGGCCCAAAGACCTAACCTAAAAAATAAACCCACCCAATACACCCTTAAATAAATCCTAACACTAACCCCCAAAGATTCACTTACCGGGAGAAGTCTTCATCCAAGCGGCAAGATGTCCTCAAGGAAGCTGGCAGAATTGGTCCTCCAGACGGGCAGAAGTGGTCCTCCAGACGGGCAGAACTCTTCATCCAGACGGCATCTGCTATCTTCATCCTTCCGAGGTGGAGCGGCTCCATCTTCAAGACATCAAGCACGGAGCATCCTCTTCAAACGACGGCTTCTTCCGAATGAATATCCCTTTAAGTGACATCATCCAAGATGACGTCCCTTAGATTCCAATTGGCTGATAGAATTCTATCAGCCAATCGGAATTAAGGTAGAAAAAATCCTATTGGCTGATGCAATCAGTCAATAGGATTGAGCTGACATTCTATTGGCTGTTCCAATCAGCCAATAGAATGCAAGCTCAATCCTATTGCCTGTTGGCATCTTCCCTAACATTTTTAGTTTAGGAATTGCATGCCTTTAATACGCATCACTTTTTTATTTTGTAACAAACCAATATATATAAAAGTTTAATGTATATATTTCGTAACCCCTTTTTTAAATTCTTATGTTTGTAAATATGTTCATCATTTCTCGGAGGCGTGGTTCATTTAGCCTATAAAAGGCTTGGGTGTTCACAATGACGTCAGCCCTGAGGAAGTCCCTGTCAGTCTAGGGGATGAAACGCGCATAGGCAGCAGCTGATCTCTCTGATGAGACGCCTACCTGTGGGATTCGTTACCTTTCGTTTTCAAACTTCATGGAATTTGTTTGCTTGGAGCAATCGGCTGTTTGAGTGCACCTCACTGCTTATGTGCACGCTTTGATGCAGCTGTTGATAACGGAGTTGTGAATCTGTTACATCTGAGACTGTGAGTGTTCGGATTGCTGCTTTTATCAGGCAGTAGCAACTCCTGCTTTTTCTACCGCACAAAATGTGGATGCCTGGACATTTACTTTTCTATATCACAGCCACAAAGAAAGATTGACCACCTATGTGAACTTTCACATTTATTGTGTTATTTTGTTCTAAAAGCTTTCTTTGGTACCCATAAATTGGGTTATTTGTATTGTACTGTTTACGTTCTCTGCATTTATACCATACCTTTTTCTAAACACATAGATCCTCTGTATATATCATGACAGTATTAACCCTTTAATTTTGGGACTGCCCTCTGATTGTGGTGTTGTGTTTAGTTGTTGGTATCAGATTCCAATATTGTTGCTTCTGTGATTACAAAATATAATTGCAAACTTCCTAAGTTTGTTCACTTATGCATACTTGTGTATTATTGGCTTTATATGTATTTTATTGGCTTTATTTAGGAGTCTTCTACATAGATCCTCATATTGTTATCATGACAGCATATCCCGTATGTGTGTTTTGGGGCTGTCCTCTGATAGAGGAGTTGTAGATTTTCTCCTTTCTGAAGCTTTCTTCTAAAGCCTGTTCATTTTTACACTCATATTCTATCCCCTAGAGACGTCTCTCATAGGTATCATGTTTATATTAACAGAATACATTTTGTTGGGTAATTTTGCAATAAAGTGTTGGTGCTTTAAACGCATGCTGGCTTTTTCCAAGTTTTGTTCTCTGTCTCCAACAAGCTCTACACTAGCCTGTGGAATAAATTTTGAAGATCCTTTTTATATATTAATATATTTTTAGGATTTATATGTGTGGAAAGTGCTGAATTCCCTATCTTTATGTAAGGATCACTCATCCTTATTCTCTTTCTTTTGTTTTTGCATAAATCCTTTACATTCCAATGTTCTTCACATAGAAGAAATGTTATTTTAATTTTATATATATATATATATATATATATATATATATATATATATATATATATATATATATATATATATATATATATATATATATATATATATACAGGGGTTGAAAAACCCACTCGACCTTGACATTTCTTGGGACGACTTAGGAAAATGGTCTGCTATTTTCAACATGTATCTGTCATATAAACTTTAATTTTTATAAAGATTTCTCATATTAGGTTATTACTACTTTTTCTAATACTGCCCCACACAACATTTTTCAAATAACAAATAAAGTTACTGTAGAGGCTGTTGCAGTATACTTACAGTAACACTGCACTTCTCAGGTCAATATTCTCAAATGATAGGGGGATATATATCAGAAAACAAGATTTCTATAATACATGAAGAATTAATCCCCTAATCTGGTCAGTATATAATATGTGTTGCCTGAAAAAGATGATGGTTAAAAGTTTGTCTATAGTAAAGTTGGTTCTACACTTTAATGTTTTACACCAAGATTACAAGTTTTGCGCTATGGTGTGGTATTGCTATACCACTGAAAAATTGGTCATTGCGTGTGGAATGGAAGGTCTCCCGTATTACAAGTCGCGGCTGTATAGCTATATACAATCCATTCCGCACTCAAAATACCCCGAACTGAGACCAGTAGTTATGGATTTTGCAAAACAAAAATGTTTTACAAAACTCATAACTAAAATGTTACAAAGTACACTAACACCCATAAATTACCTATTAACCCCTAATCCACCGCCCACCCACATAGCCAACACTGTATAAAGCTATTAACCCCTAAACCACCCCCCCACATCGCTACTACTATAAAAATCCTATTAACCCTAAACCAACCTGCCTCCCACATCGCAACATACTAAATTTAAGTATTAACCCCTAAAGCTAACACCCCCCTAATTTTAAATTAAATTTACAATATAACTATCTTTAAATAAATAAAAACTTAACTGTGAAAAAAACAACTAAGTTTAAACTATAAAGTAACCTAACATTACTATTTTAAAACAATAAAATTTACGAAAAATAAAAAAAACTAAATTACAAAATTAAAAAATCCTAACACTTCGAAAAAAAAAAAAAATGACTACAAAAAAATTAAAACTCTAAAATTATGAAAAATAAAAAACTCTAAGATTATAAAAAATAATAAACAAAATTATCCAAAATAATAACAATTAAATCTAATCTAATACCCCTATAAAAGCAAGAAAGCCCCCCAAAATAAAAACACCCCCTAACCTAACAATAAGCTACCAATAGCCCTTAAAATGGCCTTTTATAGGGCATTGCCCTGAAACAATCAGCTCTTTTACCTTAAAAAATTACAAAGTCCCCCCTAAAAGTAAAACCCCCCCACTGAACCAACCCCCCAAAATAAAAAAACCTAAGTCTAAAAAAAAATAAGCTACCCATTGCCCCTAAAGGGGCATTTGTATGTGCATTGCACTTAAAATGGCATTCAGGTCTTTTTTGCCCAAAGCCCTGATCCAAAAAAAAAAACACCACAAATTTTTTTTAAAAAAAAATAACACTAACCCAGGAAATCTACTTACAGTTCCTGAAGTCCCGATATCCATCATCATCCAGGCAGCGAGAAGTCTTCATCCATCGCGGGTGCATCTTCTATCTTATCCCCGGTGGCGCCGAGCTGTGGAGGCGTGGAGCATCGTCGTACACTGAAGCTTGAATGCAAGGTACCTTGCATTCCTATTGGCTGACATTTTCAAATCTGCTAATAGGATGAGAGCTACTGAAATCCTATTGGCTGTTCAAATCAGGGCTTTGGGCACAAAAGAGCTGAATGCCCTTTTAAAGGCAATGCCCATATGCGTGTCAGAGTGTTTGTGTGTATCTGTGATTGTGTGTGTATATATCTGAGTGTGTGTATATTCCTGGCTATATACTGTATGTATGTGTGCAATTATTCCTCAGCTTGCTGCCACAGGAACAAGAATATTCTCTTTTTAGGTATGAGAATAAGTTTAAAATATTTATTAGTATATAATTGTATACAAAGAGTGTTTTATTCTTAATACAAATGTATATTAGAAGCGTATAATGGCGTATAAGTCTACGTATGATGTGAAAATTTGGAGTTGAAAAAGTGAGATCACTAAGGAATTTCATGGGACCACTAGCTCTTGGGCAACTTTTTCAACCCCTGTATATATATATATATATATATATATATATATATATATATATATATATATATATATATATATATATATATATATATATATATATATATACAGTATATATATATATGTGTGTGTGTGTGATGTGTGTGGAAGGCAAATAGTCATTCCAGGCAAATAGCTTTTGCCTAGGCAAGTAGTTATTTAGCTTTAAAAACTACTTGCCTTGGCAAAAACCTTTTGCCTAACTAGTATTTAGGGAATAGTTTGCCACACATTTATTTCAGTTTTTTTAGTTTTCAAAGGGCTCAGGCAACCTGGGAAAGACGTCCCTTGCTCACTAATAACTGCCCAGGCATTCCTTGAAAGTAGCCCTACTTACTAATAGCTAATTGCCTAGGAACCCTCAAGGAAAGTGACCACTGCTACCCAATATGTGCCCAGGCACATAGGAAAAATAGCCCCCCATATGCCAATAGGTCTCCAGGTACTCCTGGATGGTGTCCCCTGCTTGTTAATAGAGGTTAACAGTGGCCCCTGCTTGCCAATCGGTGCCAAGGTACCTGACGAAAATGGCCCTACACACCAATATGCACCTAAACCCCCAAAGAAATGTGGCTTCTGCTCACCAATAGGTTCCCAGGAACCCTGGGAAAGGGGCCCCTGCTTGTCAATTGGTGCACAGGAACTCATGGATAGTGGCCCCAGCTAATCAAAAGGCACCCAAAGAAGTTGGCCTCTGCTCAATAATAATCGCCAAGGAGCCCTCAAGGAAAGTGGACCTTGCTTACCAATACATGCCCAGGCACCATGGGAAAGTGGCCCCTACTCACTAATAGATGACCAGGTACTCCTGGAAAGTGACCCCTGATTGCTAATAGATGGTGACAGTGGCCCCTGCTTGCCAATAGATGTCCAGGTACCCCAGGAAAGGGGCTCCTGCTTGCTAATATACATCCAGGTACCCCAGTAAAGTGGCCACTGCTTGTCAATAGGTGCCAAAGCACCCCAGGAAAGTGGCCCCTGGTCGCCAATTGATGCCCAGGCACTCACTAATAGACTCCTAGGAACCCTCAAAGAAAGTGGCCCCTGCTCACCAATATGTGCCCTTTTTAAAGAAAGGGGCTATCCGAATAGATGCTTTAAAAAAAAAGCTTATCAGAGAGCGAAAGCAACTGATAGACAAACACTACTATCTGATAAGATTGAGGTCAACAAGGAAGCTGATCCAGAAACAACAATAAGATGATAAGAACAATACGATCCGGAACATTTTTCAGAAACACTGGCATGTACTACAGGATGATACAGATCTTAAAGATGTGGTAACAGATAAACCAATGATCACCAACAGAAGGTCACAAAATCTGAAAGACATTCTAATAGTCATTTTCCAAAACCACAACCAAGGACATGTTTGAAAGAAACAAAGGATTTCTTTAAATGTGGTAGATGCCAAGCATGCAAAAAACACAGTTTTTTGTACATCCCAAAGCAAACAAAAGATTTGAAATAGCTGACTTCTTGAACTGTCGATCTAATAGAGTAATCTATGTAGCTATTTGCAAATACCCCCTGATCTATGTAGGGGAAACATCAAGGAAATTGAGAATGAGAGTACTGGAACATATAGGGGATATAAAATAGAACCGCAATGTGCCTGTCGCACAACATATGAACAATGTGCATAGACACAATAAATATGACATTCAATTTTTTGCCATTGAAAACTAAAACTAAATGGGAGAAGGGGCAACATCAACAGAATGCTCCTGCAGAAAGAATGCAGATGGATCCATGAATTACAGCCGGCCTCCCCAAAGGGTCTCAATGAAGCAATATCCTATAAGAGATTCCTGTAATGATCAAGCAATACTCTGATATGAAAAATATGCAAACAGTAAATAACGGATTTGTGATTAATATTTCTCCCTCCTATCTTAGGTTCCATTATACCTATGGAATAGCCCTTATGTAAACTATGAATAATGAGGTCTAAGAAATAAACTATTTGTTAATTATGTAATAATACTCTGATATGATTAAGATCCAAGCAATATGGATAGGATCCGATTGCTACCAATACCATTCACTGACCCAGGGGATATTTCAAGATGCCCATCTAAATGCTTTCACTTTAATGTCATTTACAAACAGTGACAATTCATAGATGTGTAATATACACAATGATGAATTCTAGGGATGAATATGCCCATAGAAATTCACACACCAAAGTCTATAATAAATGACAGGAGCACCACAAAGAATTGAGATCCTTCTGTAAAACCATATAAAATAATATCGTAGGCATAATACAATGCAATGTCTCAAAAAACAATAGTTGTCACTTAACCAAAGCCCTCATGACCTACGTCTAACTCAAAACAACATGTTATGAAATATGTCCTCATAAGTTCGATAACCTTAACTATTTTTAACCTTTTGATATATATAAGTTCTCTAAAACCTACATTTTTCCTGTGGGATTTACGATCCACATATCTACCAACGATCGCTGTAAATGGCTATAGACATTGAGAAATAAATACTGCTAGAAGTATGCAATACGAACGCCGATGCGGTGAACACTTCTGCAAACAACAAGCTGTTACCATGGCAACCGATGAGTATATCCAGAGGAGCAGATGACTGGGCCGACCTTAAGCCCTCACGAAGTCACGCACAGTGATGAAATGCGTAAGTGGGGCAGGGCCAGAGGGTGATTGTTTGAGAAAGTAGTGGCCGTGACTGCCACTTCAACGTTACACATTTTGATACTTTCTTTGATACCATTTGGTTGATATTTAGTACACCATCCATAACCCACTTAGGACTGACAAATGATACATAAGTGATATGCTGATTGAGCTATTCCGTATCCTATAACATTAGTGGTTAGATTTTTCCGATTATAACTATATTGAGTATCATAATGATAGGTGTGTGCTGATGCAAGAAATTTTACTATTAGAGAATTGAGTCAGAAATCGGCTGACTGTGTTAAATCACAGCAGTACGCAGGCAGGAGGACGCCTTTGAGCGCATAGACTGTATGACATTTAAATGAAGGCTTGTCTCTGACTTTCCCTAATACATTGATCAATATCTTTCGACACCATTCCCTCTGGCTATATGGCCCCATGTTTTTAACTTTGTGTTGGGATATAGATTGAATCAAAGGAGTAGTTGTGATATTTCTCACCTCTTTATATTCTCAATTATAGAAATTGTTACGTCTGTATATATGTTAAATAAAGTGTATTTTTAACCATTTTTTCAATAAGTATATACAGCTAGATTACGAGTTTTTGTCGGTAAGGCTTGCGGTGTTAACGAGCATTTTTTCTCACCGCTCACTTAAGACAACGCTGGTATTACAGGTTTTTTTAAAAAGTGAGAGAAGAGCAAAATTTAGCTCCACATTTCACCTCAATACCAGCGTTACTTACGGTAGCGGTAAGCTGGAAAAACGTGCTCATGCACGATTTCCCCATAGGAATCAATGGGGGAGAATCGGCTGAAAAAACACCTGCAAAAAAGCAACGTTCAGCTCCTAACGCAGCCCCATTGATTCCTATGGGAAAATACTTTTTATGTCTACACCTAACACCCTAACATGAACCCAGAGTCTAAACACCCCTAATCTTACACTTATTAACCCCTAATCTGCCGCCCCCGACATCGCCGACACCTGCATTTTATTATTAACCCCTAATCTGCCGCTCCGGACACCGCCTCCACCTACATTATCCCTATGAACCCCTAATCTGCTGCCCCCAACATCGCCGACACCTACTTTTTATTTATTAACCCCTACTCTGCCGCCCCCAATGTCGCCGCCACCTAACTACACTTATTAAACCCTAATCTTCCGCCGCCAACGTTGCTGCCACTATAATAAAGTCTAAGTCTAACCCTAACACCCCCTAACTTAAATATAATTTAAAATAATCTAAATAAAATAAATATCATTAATTAAATTATTCCTATTTAAAACTAAATACTTACCTATAAAATAAACCCTAAGCTTGCTACAATATAACTAATAGTTACATTGTAGCTATTTTAGGATTTATTTTTATTTTACAGGCAAGTTTGTATTTATTTTAACTAGGTACAATAGTTATTAAATAGTTATTAACTATTTATTAACTTCCTAGTTAAAGTGATGGTAAACTCTCCCCTTTTTAAAATCAGATCTGAAATGTAAGCACTATTTTAGATGGAGTTTAATTCATTAGCTTTAATGAAGATGCGCTATAACTTAGTTATTAATATAGATATGAAATTCAAATACCCCACGTTACACCACCCACTTCAAAAGTAAATTTTCCTGTCAGCTAAATGATTGAATTACTCTCCAATCAATGCTCTAGCTACAACAAAAGTGCCAGATGGGAAGAGCGCTGATTGGACAACAATTCAATCTGTTAGCTCACAGAAAATTTGACTTTTGAAGTGGGCGGAGGAGCAAACAGTATTTGAATTTCATATCTATAATAAAAAGCATGTTATACTGCATCTTCATTACAGCTAATGAATTAAACTCCATCTAAAATAGCGCTTACATTCCAGATCTGATTTTAAAAAGGGGAGAGTTTACCATCACTTTAAAATAAATACAAATATACCTGTAAAATAAAACCTAACCTAAGTTACAATTACACCACACTACATAACACTACACTATAATTAAATTAATTACCTAACCTAACTACAATTAATTACGATTAAATTAAATAAACTAAAGTACAAAAAAAACACTAAATTACAGAAAATAATAAAATAATTACAAGAATTTTAAACTAATTACACCTAATCTAATCCCCCTAATAAAATAAAAAAGCCCCCCAAAATAATAAAAAGCCCTACCCTATACTAAATTACAAATAGCCCTTAAAAGGGCCTTTTGCGGGGCATTGCCCCAAAGTAATCAGCTCTATTACCTGTAAAAAAAAGTACAATACCCCCCCAACATTAAAACCCACCACCCACACACCCAACCCTACTCTAAAACCCACCCAATCCCCCCTTAATAAAACCTAGCACTAACCCCTTGAAGATCACCCTACCTTGAGATGTCTTCACCCAGCCGGACAGAAGTGGTCCTCAAGATGGGCAGAAGTCTTCATCCGATCCGGGCAGAAGAGGACCTCCAGATGGGCAGAAGTCTTCATCCAGGTGGCATCTTCTATCTTCATCCATTCCGGAGCGGAGCGAGTCCATCTTCAAGCAATCCTATGCGGAGCATCCTCTGCCCGCTCCGCTCCGGATGGATGAAGATAGAAGATGCTGCCTGGATGAAGACTTTTGCCCGTCTGGAGGTCCTCTTCTGCCCGGATCGGATGAAGACTTCTGCTAAAAGAGCTGATTACTTTGGGGCAATGCCCCGCAAAAGGCCCTTTTAAGGCCTTTTAATTTAGTACAGGGTAGGGATTTTTATTATTTTTGGGGGCTTTTTAATTTTATTAGGGGGATTAGATTAGGTGTAATTAGTTTAAAATTCTTGTAATTATTTTATTATTTTCTGTAATTTAGTGTTTTTTTTCCGTACTTTAGTTTATTTAATTTCATTGTAATTAATTGTAGTTAATTTAGGTAATTTATTTAATTATAGTGTAGTGTTAAATGTAATTGTAATTTAGTTTAGGTTTTATTTTACAGGTATATTTGTATTTATTTTAACTAGGAGGTTATTAAATAGTTAATAACTATTTAATAACTATTCTACCTAGTTAAAATAAATACAAACTTGCCTGTAAAATAAAAATAAACCCTAAGCTAGCTACAATGTAACTATTAGTTATATTGTAGTTATCTTAGGGTTTATTTTATAGGTAAGTATTTAGTTTTAAATAGGAATTATTTATTTAATTATAGTAATTATTTTCCGATTATTTTAAATTATATTTAAGTTAGGGGGGGGTTAGGGTTAGACTTAGGTTAAGGGGTTAATACATTTAATATAGTGGCGGCGACGTTGGGGTCGGCAGATTTGGGGTTAATAAATGTAGGTAGGTGTCGGCGATGTTAGGGATGGCAGATTAGGGGTTAATAAAATTTAACTAGTGATTGCTGGACCGTCACAGAGACATCCAAATAAAACACAGACATACATACATACACACACACCCTCACAGAGACATCCACAGAAAACACAGAAAGACATACAGACCCACCCTCACAGAGCCATCCATAGAAAACACAGACATACATACATACATACACACACCCACCCTCACAGAGACATCCACAGAAAACACACAAAGACATACAGACCTGCTCTCACAGAGGCATCCAGAGAAAATACACAAAGACATACATACACAAACACTCACAAAGTATGTTTACTCAGACCTCCTGCTGTTCAGATGTTCACTAACCAAGACTTCTAAATAGCAGGATATAATGCATTTGCTCCCAAAAGCAAGCGTTTATCCCAAACTGTAAGAGAATGTCACATCTGAAGAAACCTTATTTACACAGTGTTGCCATCAGATGGGGACCTTGGAACTATATAACTTCAAAAGCTTCCTGCCTGGAAATGTCTAATAAAATTACCTAGCTAGATGGCCACCCCCCTGTAGTGAGAAGTGGACAGTCCATCTGCGAGAATAATGGAATATACACAAGTTCTCAGGTAATGTAACCCTTTTCATTTTAGAGATAATTAACACACACTGAATTAAATATACAAAGCCCCAGACTTTTCGTCTGTGTTAAAGGTAACAAAAGGAAAAATATTTTTAATTGTGTGGAAGTTGAAAGCATAAGTGTTTGAAATTTAAAGTTATTATTTAGATAGCATTTATATAGGGTAATATGACCATATTGTAATAGTAATATATATATATATATATATATATATATATATATATATATATATATATATATATATATATATATATATGAATCTAGGGGATACATCACATGTTACACACTGTGTTGAATATGAAATGAAATATTATTACATTTCCTGAATAATAATTATGTATGACATTAAATATTGAATTAAAATCCTTTTAAGTCTCCTAATAGATATATGACTCTTAAACTCATCCCTTGATAACCCTATAAACAGAGAATTGTGTGGCAGATACACATTAGATAGGTATATTTGTATTATATATAGATTAACAGATATAAAATTATTAAAGCTGGAAATAATAAGTGTATTGAATGTAGACATTTAAAAAAATATATATAAAAGAAAATACATGTTAATATATATCTCTGTAATTGAGAAGCAGAATATTTTAAAAATGAAATGTCTCATTCCAATTCTTGTTGCCCCCCAGTGGTTGAGTCATGTAATACGGCCAGAGATACTTGATTGGTTAATTAAGTAAACAGATCTGCAGACTTTATCAGTAATTAATGAGAGCTAAGGGCATAATCAGATACTTCTATTGAATGATTTAGAAATGGGGAGGAGTTTATCACTGATATAAGCTCTGCACATGGAAGACAGTGGGTTGTTGGCCCTTTCTTTTTGCTGTCTTATTGCAACTTTACTTTGCTGCCATTTTTTGTAAGACAAACCCTGTTTGGAACCCTCTTCCTGGATAAGAGATTATTGGGCTCACTTCTCTCCCAAATTTGTGCAAATATCTCCTTTATATGACAATAGAAAAGGCTGATTGGAAAAGCTGAACTCAAATTGGTTAACTGGTAAAGTAACACAGTTTAATGTTTTTATAATTAAAAAGTTTTTAGCAAAGATATTCTTTATTGCAGTAGTTTAATTGAAGTTGTGATTTAAAAGTGTATTTATAGTTATAAATTAGCATTGCATAGACCCATGGGAGGCCGAGGCGATTGTCTGGGGTCATGTTCCTTGTTCAGAGGAGAATTGCCTGGTATTTCGGAGCTAGACTGACCTTACTTGGCGGGATCGGACTGATATGCCTCAGGAAAGTTTTCCTCTGTAAAAAGCACACTGGTCTAAAAGAGGCTGCTCCTGGGTGGTAAATTGCCATAGAACTAGCTGATGAGCTGTTGTTCGCTCCTGGTAGAGCACTTCTCTCTTCGTATGCAAATTGCATAGACCAGGGTATTTTAGATAAAATAATCATATTTAACATTAAGCAATTTACTATTAAGAAGAAAGGATTTTCTATTTTAATGTTCATAAATTAAATCGAAGGTACTGTGATATATTTTAATAATTGCATTTATTATTATGGTTAAATTTAACTTATTTAATGCTATATTAATTGATTAATGTTGAATTGATAATATAGTGTAAAATCCCTGGTTCTTTAATTGAAGTACATAAGATTATTTTGGCCTAAATAGTGAACTACATTCTCCTGGAAATTGCAGTAGCTTTATGGGAGCTAAGCTAAGATTTTATTGTGAGATTTGGAAAAATTTGTCCAAACGTGGTTAAATATGCTATATATTGAATTGGTTAATATTCCTGGCTAATTATAAATGTTCCTAGTAAAATTCAAGTGTGATATTTGATAAGTAATTCATTTTGAGTTAAGGTAAATTTATAGATTGTATTGTGTCCCTAATACAGAGGTACCAGACGATTTAATTGAATATTTTTATTTTTATAGGGCGTTACATTTCTTTAAGATTGTAATAATCAAATGATATATATATACCTGGTCATAGGTAATATTCAGTTAAACTACATAAATATAATCTCTGTGTTCATAAAAATGAACTGGTCAGAATTTAGGAAATATTTTAAAGTGTTATTGAATATTAATATCGATAATTGATGATAATTTTATTATTATTATTAATTATTAATAATCATAATCAAACATAGTAACAATACTTATCTGATACCTGTGTATGCTCACTTTGCTCTAGAGACCAAGCATACTTACCTTGC